>NC_091059.1:37674370-37934370 GCF_000393655.2 Nicotiana sylvestris
CGAGGTTTTGGTATCGGATTTGAGTGATTTTGGTATGGTTAGACACGTGAGTGAATGGGTGTTCATAATTTGTAATTTTTACCCAATTCTGAGACGTGGGCTCGGGGAGGATTTTTGGGCTTTTCTTACTTTAGCTTCGATTCCTTTAGATAATTTCATTTTTTGTAGTTATATTTACATTATGAAGTTTATTTGATTAGATTTGAGCCACTCAGAGTTAAATACTCGTGGAGAGAGCATGGTTTCGGATTGATTTTGAGCTGCTTAGAGGTAAGTGGCTTTCCTAACCTTGTGTAAGGGAACTCCGCTTAGGGTTTTGGTACTGTTGTTATATGAGTGTTGTGTACATGAGGTGACGAGTGCGTACACGTGCTAATATTTGAAAAACCTCATTTTCATTAAGTAAATATCCATGTCTCTTGTAATTGGGCAATACTTGTACTTGAAGCCTCTTGTTTAGTTTAGGAAAATCATGCTTATGTGATATAATTGTCTTACCTGCTTTAACTGCTTACTTGTATTCTGTGCAGCATGTTTAGAGTAGAATTCCTATTTATTCTCGAATAGAACTGTAAATTCTTTCTAGAGACGGTTGTGTGTTTATTTTGGGACTACGGATCGGTATTCTGGGATATCCCCCTGCACATTTACGTTTGGGACGATGGGACGACACCCAGGAGATTCCCCTGTATTGGATATTTACTTTGGGACTACGGATTAGTATTCCGGGAGTTTCCCCTGCATATTTATGATTCGGACTACGGGATGATATCCCAGGAGATCCTCTGTACATTTACATTTGGGACGAGGGGATGATATCCCGGGAGATCCTCTATACATTTACGTTTGGGACTACGGGACGATATCTTGGGAGATCCCCTGTTGCTATCTCTGTGTACTAAGTATATTTTGTCTATGATTTTCCTCTTTAGTGACTGTTAGTGGTTTTAATTATATTGTCGCACTTCATACTGCTTTACCTTGTTTAATATATATATATATATATATATATATATATATATATATATATATAACCAGTAGGGCCCTGACCTTCCTCGTTACTACCCGACCGAGGTTGGGCTTGGCAGTTACTAGGTACCACTGTGGTGTACTCATACCCTTTCCTGCACATGTTTTTCGTGTGCAGATCCAGGTTCTTCTGCTCAGCCGTTCTATCAGTGAGGCGGGCGACGTCTGTACTTATCTATAAGAGGCTATGTAACTTTTAGGAAATATTCCACTTCATTTGATTTCTTATTGTGCGAGATTTTTTTGACATCACAATTATAAAACTTTGCCTTCTATTCTCTCACAGATGGTGAGGACACATGCTACCAGAGATGACCAAGCACTCACGCCCCCTGCTAGAGCCGTTAGAGGTCGGGTCCGGGGTAGAGGTCGAGGACGCGCACGTGGTGCAGCTAGAGCACCTGTGCGGGCTATCACCGAGGAGCCACCAGTAGCTCTAGCTGGAGCCCAGGCACCTGATATGCCTACTTCTACTACCACTCCAGCTCTCTAGGAGACCCTTGCACAGTTCGTGAGCTTGTACACCACGCTAGCTAAGTTCCCCTTGTTGCAGCCACATCCCAGGCCGGAGGAGGAGCACAGAATCCCGTCGTACACACTCCTGAGTAGTAGGTCCAGGTTGATCAGATCCCATAGGTTATACCAGTACCGACTGTAGCCCCAGTTCAGCCCGAGGACAGGGTAGCAGCTTTCGAGGATAAGTAGTGGAGGCTTGAGAGGTTTAAAAAGTACAAGCCTCCTGTATTTAGTGGTCTAGCATCAGATGATGCTTTGGGATTTCTGGAGGAGTGCTACCATATCCTCCGCACTATGGGTATATCAGAATCGAGTGGGGCTTCTTTCACTACCTTTCAGCTTCGAGGAGAAACCTATCAGTGTTGGCATACTTTTTAGTGTGACAGTCCAGCTGAGGTAGCTTCCCTTACTTGGATCCAGTTTTCAGATATGTTCTTGAGGGAGTTTGTTCCTCAGAGCCTTAAGGATGCATGGCGCGCAGAGTTTGAGAAATTGCGTCAGGCTACTATGACTGTGTCGGAGTATGCAGTCCGTTTCACTGACTTGGCTAGGCATATACCAGCCTTGGTTTCTACAGTTTGTCAGAGAGTTCGTTGGTTTATTGAGGGGCTCATTCCCAACATCAGGTCTAGCATGGCTCAAGAGTTGGAGATGGATATTTCTTATCAACAGGAGGTGAGTATTGCTAGGAGAGTAGAGGGTATGCATGCTCGGGATAAAGAGGAGAAGGAGGCCAAGAGGTCTCAAGAGTCGGGCCATTATTCTGGTGCCCGTGCCCCAGCTGCAGTTTGTCATGGTAGGGGTTATATGAGTCGCCACATTCATTCAGCTCTTCTAGTAGCCAGTGGCATTCCAGCTCCTCCTAGGCCTTAAGATCCTTATTATGCACCTCTAGTATCTAGTGTGCCTCCTGCACGGGGTTCTTTTAGTGATCAGTCTAGCAAACCTGGCCCGAGCTCATCACAGCCTCCGCGCCCTCCCAGAGCTTGTTTTGAATGCGGCGACACAAGCCATATAGTAAGGGATATGCCCCCAAACATAGGAGGGGTGCACCTCCACAGACTTCTTAGCCACAGCGTGCCCCGCAAAGTTCCCAGGTTATGATTACAACACCAGTTGCTACCCCACCTACCCAGCCAGCTAGAGGTGGAGGTTGGGGAGGTAAAGGTCGCCCTAGAGGGGGAGGCCAGGCCAGATATTATGCCCTTCCTGCCCGTACTGAGGTTGTCACCTCCGATTCTATAATCATAGGTATTGTCCTGGTTTGTCATAGAGATACATCGGTTTTGTTCGATCCAAGCTCCACTTATTCTTAGGTGTCCTCTTATTTTGCCCTGCATTTGGGCGTATCTCGGGATTCTTTGAGTTTCCCTATTTATTTTTCTACTCCTGTGTGAGATTCTCTTATTGTGGACTGCGTTTATCGGTCGTGTTTGATTGCTCTTAGTGGTTTTGAAACCAGAGCCAATTTATTATTGCTCAGTATGGTAGATTTTGATGTTATCTTGGGCATGGACTGCTTGTCGCCCCATTATGCTATTCTTGATTATCACGCCAAAACCGTGATGCTGGCTATGCCAGGTGTACCATGAGTAGAGTGGAGGGGTACCTTAGATCACACTCCTAGTAGAGTTATTTCATTTCTTAAAGCTTAGTGAATGGTTGAGAAGGGATGTGACGCGTATCTAGCTTATGTGAGAGATGTTAGTATTGATACCCCTACAGTTGATCTAGTCCTAGTAGTACGGGATTTCCCTGATGTGTTTCCAGTTGATCTTTCAGGTATGTCACCCTACAAAGATATTAATTTCGGCATTGATTTATTGTCTGGCACTCAACCCATTTCCATTCCTCCTTATCGTATGGCCCCTCCTAAGTTGAAGGAGTTGAAGGATCAGTTATAGGAACTGCTTGATAAGGGTTTTATTTGGCCCAGTGTATCACCCTGGGGTGCTCCTATCTTGTTTGTGAAGAAAAAGGATGGTTCTATGCGTATGTGCATTGATTATTGCCAGTTGAACAAAGTTATAGTGAAGAACCGGTATCCTTTGCCTCGTATTGATGATTTGTGTGACCAGTTACAGGGTGCACGAGTGTTTTCTAAGATTGACTTGTGTTCAGGTTATCATTAGTTGAAAATTCGGGAGCCAGATATCCCGAAGACTACTTTCAGGACTCGGTATGGAAATTCAAGTTCCTTGTTATGTCATTTGGGCTAACCAATGCCCCAGCAGCCTTCATGCATTTGATGCATAGTGTGTTCCGTCCATATCTTGACTCGTTCGTCATTTTCTTTATTGATGATATTCTATTATACTTTCGGAGTCGGGAAGATCATGAGCAGCACCTGAGGACAGTGCTTCAGACTTTGAGAGAAGAAATTATATGCAAAGTACTCGAAATGTGAGTTTTGGTTGGATTCTGTGGCATTCTTTGGTCACGTAGTATCGAGTGAAGGGATCAAGATGGATCCAAAGAAGGTGGAAGTAGTGCAGAGTTGTCCTAGACCATCCTCATCTACAAAGATCCGTAGTTATTTTCGCTTGGCGGGTTATTATCGTCGATTTGTTGAGGGATTTTTATCTATTGCAGCACCTATAACCAGGCTGACCCAGAAGGGTGCTCCATTCTAGTGGACGGAAGAGTATGAGGAGAGCTTCCAGAAGCTTAAGACAGCTTTGACTATAGCCCTAGTATTGATATTGCCTACAAGTTCGGGGTCTTGTACTGTCTATTGTGATGCCTCAAGAATTGGCTTTGGAGTGGTATTGATGCAGGATGGTAGGGTGATTGCCTACACGTCCAGACAGTTGAAGGTACATGAGAAGAATTATCTTGTCTATGATCTTGAGTTAGCTGCTATTGTTCGCACCTTGAAGATCTAGCGTCATTATTTGTACAGTGTTCCTTGTAGGATTTATACTAATCACCGGAGTTTGCAGCATCTGTTTAAGAAGAAGCATCTTAATTTGCACTAGAGAAGGTGGTTAGAGCTGCTGAAGGATTATGATATCACTATCTTGTATCACTCGGCAAGGTCAATGTGGTGGCTGATGCTTTGAGTCGTCGGGCGAAGAGTTTGGGAAGTTTGTCTTATCTACCAGCAACGAAGAGGCCCATGATGATGGATGTTTAGGACTTAGCTAGGTACTTTGTGAGATTGGATCTTTCAGAGCCTATTCAGATTCTAGCTTGTGTGATTTCTCGGTCTTCCTTGTTTGATCGCATCAGAGAGCATCAGTATGATGACCCTCATTTGCTCGTCCTCAAAATTAAGGTTCTGAATGGTGATGCCAGAGATGTGACCATTGGTAATGATGGGGTATTGAGGATGCAGGGTCGGGTATACGTACCCAATGTTGATGGGCTTCGAGAGTTGATTCTAGAAGAGGCCCACAGTTTGCGGTATTCCATCCACCCGGGTGCCGCGAAGAAGTACCAGGATTTGAGACAACACTATTGGTGGAGGCGGATGAAGAAAGATATAGTTGGGTTTATAGCTCGGTGCCTCAATTGTCAGCAGGTAAAGTATGAGCACCAGAGACCGGGTGGGTTGCTTCAGCAGATAGAGATTCCAGAGTGGAAGTGGGAGAGGATCACTATGGACTTCGTAGTTGGACTCCCACAAACTTTGAGGAAGTTTGATGTCATTTGGGTGATTATGGATCGGCTGACCAAGTCCGTGCACTTCATTCATGTGTGTACTACCTATTCTTCGGAGCGGTTAGCGGAGATTTATATCCGGGAGATTGTTCGTCTGCATGGTATTCCAGTTTCCATCATTTCAGACAGAGGTACTCAGTTCACATCACGGTTCTAGAGGGCCATACAACATGAGTTGGGTACTCAAGTGGAGTTAAGCATAGCATTTCATCCCCAGATGGACGGACAATTCGAGCGCACTATTTAGATTCTTGAGGATATGCTTCGTGCATGTATGATGGAGTTTGGAGGTTCTTGGTATCAGTTCTTGCCACTGGCGGAGTTTGCCTACAACAATAGTTATTAGTCCAGCATTCAGATGGCACCGTATGAAGCTTTGTATGATAGGCAGTGTAGATCCTCGGTGGATTGGTTTGAGAAAGGTGAGGCTAGATTATTGGGCACAAACTTGGTTCAGGATGTCATAGAGAAGGTTAAGGTGATTCAGGATAGACTCCGTACATCCCAATCCAGACAGAAGAGTTATATGGACCGGAAGGTTCGTGATGTTTCCTATATGATTGGAGAGCGGGTCTTGCTTCGAGTTTTTCCTATGAAGGGCGTTATGAGATTCAGAAAGAAAGGGAAATTGAGTCTGATGTTTATTTGTCCTTTTGAGGAATTGCAGTGTGTTGGGGAGGTTGCTTATGAGCTTGCCTTACCTCCCAGCTTGGCAGGAGTTCATCCGATATTTTATATTTCGATGCTCCGGAAGTATCATGGTGATCCGTCACACGTGTTGGATTTCAGTTCAGTCCAGTTGGACAAGTATCTATCTTATGTTGAGGAGCCAGTGGCGATATTGAACAGGCAGGTGCAAAAGCTGAGGTCAAAAAACATCGCATCATTGAAGGTTCAGTGGCGGGGTCAGCCGGTCCATGAGGCGACCTGGGAGACCGAGCAGGATATGCGCAGTTGTTACCCTCATCTTTTCACCACTTCAGGTATGTCTCTATGCTCGTTTGAGGATGAACGAATGTTTTAAGAGGGGGAGGATGTAATGACCCGGCCGGTTATTTTAAGAATTAATGCCCTGATCCCCTATTAATTGCTTTCCCCATGTTTGTTTATGCTATTGTGAGTTGCCGGGAGGATTCGTTTTGAGTTTCGGAGTATCTTGGAACACTTAGTCCCCAAATGAGAGTTTAAGCTTTAGAATTTGGACCGTAGTCGGAGCAGAGTGGAGACAGCTTCGGAATTGAATTTCATCGATTCCATTAACTCTGTTGGGTGAATTCGGGCTAAGTGCATGTCAGGATTATGTTTTGGAGGTCCGTAGCTTATTTAGGCTTGAAATGCCGAAAGTTGAATTTTTGAAGTTTTAGGATCGATAGTGAGATTTTGATATCGGGGTCAGAATCTGATTCCAAAAGTTGGAAAAACTCCGTAGTACTGAATGTGACTTGTGTGCAAAATTTGGGGTCAATCGGACATGGTTTGGTTTGTTTCGGCATCGGTTGTAGAATTCTTGAGATTTCAAGTTCATTAGGCTTGGATTGGAGGGTGAATCGTGGTTTTAGCATTATTTTATATGATCCGAGGGTTGGAATAAGTTCGTATGATGTTTTAGGATTGGTCGGCATATTTGGTTGAGGTCCTGAGGGCCTCGGGTGAGTTTCGGATGCTTAACGGATTGGAATTTGGACTTAGGCAAAATCTGAGGTTGCTGAACCTACTATAACCGCACCTGTGTATGTGGGACACCAGGTGCGGTACCGTAGAAGCGGCTTGCGGATCGCAGAAGCTAAAGAAGCCCATGGCTCCAGGAACCACATGTGCGGCTGGGTGATCGCAAATGCGGAACCGTAGATGCGGTCAAGTGGCCGCAGATGCCAACCTAGCCGATTAAGTGAGTTTCTCACCTAAGATGCCTTTTTCGCAGGTGCGGTAGGATCTTCGTAGATGTGGAAATCGCTGGGCAGAAAAAGAGAAAATCGAGGGTTTGTGTTCATAACTTGGAAAATCGAATTGGAGCTCGGTAGAGGGCGATTTTTGGAGAGATTTTGAAAGAGGAAGATTGGGTAATGAATCCTAACTCTAATTTGGTTCTAATACATTAATCTATTGTTAGTTTATCATTTAATTTCGGGATTTAAATGAAAAATTGGGGAAAGGTTCAGAAAAGTTCTTAGACCTAATTTTGGGATATTGATCGAGGTTTTGGTATCGGATTTGAGTGATTTTGATATGGTTAGACTTATGAGTGAATAGGTGTTCATAATTTGTGATTTTTACTTGATTCCGAGACGTGGGCCCAGGGAGGATTTTTGGGCGTTTTTCTATTTTCTTACTTTAGCTTTGATTCCTTTAGCTAAATTCGTTGTTTGTAGTTATATTTACATTATGAAGCTTATTTGATTAGATTTGGGCCACTCAGAGTTGGATACTCGTGGCAAGAGCGTGATTTCAGATTGATTTTGAGCTGCTTCGAGGTAAGTCGCTTGCCTAACCTTGAGTGGGGGAACTCCCGTTAGGATTTTGGTATTGTTATTATATGAGTGCCATGTACGTGAGGTGACGAGTGCGTACATGTGCTAATTGTTAAAAAAACCATTTTCATTAAGTAAATATCCATGTCTTCTTGTAATTGAGCAATACTTGTACTTGAAGCCTCTTGTTTGATTTAGGAAAAGCATGCTTATGTGATATAATTCTCTTACCTGCTTTAACTGCTTACTTGTATTTTGTGTATCATGTTTAGAGTAGAATTCCTGTTTATTCTCGAATAGAACTGTAAATTTATTCTTGAGACTGTTGTGTGTTTATTTTGGGACAACGGATCTGTATTCCGGGATATTCCCCTGCACATTTACGTTTGGAACTACGGGACGACACCCGAGAGATTCCCCTATACTGGATATTTACTTTGGGACTATGGATTGGTATTCCAAGAGTTTCCCCTACATATTTATGATTCGAACTATGGGATGATATCCCGGGAGATCCTCTGTACATTTACATTTGGGATGATGGGATGATATCTCTGGAGATCCTCTGCACATTTACATTTGGGACTACGAGACGATATCCTGGGAGATCCCTTGTTGCTATCTCTTTATACTGAGTATATTCTGTCTGTGATTTTCCTAACCTTAGGGCCCTGACCTTCCTCATCACTACCCGACCGAGGTTAGGCTTGGCACTTACCGGGTACTGCTGTGGTGTACTCATGCCTTTTCCTGCACATGTTTATCGTGTGCAGATCCAAGTTCTTCTGCTCAGCCGTTCTATCAGTGAGGTAGGCGACACCAGAGACTCCGAGGTACATCTGCCGCGTTCGCATACCTAGAAGTCCCTCTCTATTCTTCCCTTCAACTTAGACTTCCTGTATTTCTTTTGATTAGACATTCTGGTGTTAGAATACTATGTAGTTTCTATAGCTTGTGATTTCATGAGATTTTGGATTTTGGGAAGTTATTTCGATATTGTGAGCATCTACTGTATATGTCGAGCGACATTTTTAAACTCTCTATTTATGTTTTTACTCGTAACTTGCCAGTTTTGTATTTCATTTCCTTTTTCCGCAATTTGTTACGCTTACCTAGTCATAGAGACTAGGTGCCGTCACGACAGTTCATGGAGGGAGAACTAGGGTCGTGACAAGTTGGTATTAGAGATCTA
Organism: Nicotiana sylvestris; assembly: GCF_000393655.2. Lineage (NCBI taxonomy): Eukaryota > Viridiplantae > Streptophyta > Magnoliopsida > Solanales > Solanaceae > Nicotiana > Nicotiana sylvestris. The sequence continues at coordinate 37,683,239 of NC_091059.1, forward strand.
GGTTCATAGGAGTCATGAATCACAAGCCAGTTTATTAGAGTCTCGCGGATCAGTATGGAGATGTCTGTACTTATCTATGAGAGGCTATGTAACTTTTAGGAAAAATTCCACTTCATTTGATTTCTTAATGTGCGAAATTTTTTTGACATCATGATTCTAAAACTCTGCCTTCTATTCTCTCACAGATGGTGAGGACACGTGCTACCAGAGATGACCAGGCACCCGCGCCCCCTGCTAGAGCTATCAGAGGTCAGGGTAGAGCACCTACGCAGGCTATCACCGAGGAGCCACCAGTAGCTCCAGCCGGAGCCCAGGAACCTGATACGCCTACTGCTACTACCACTCCAGCTCTCCTGGAGACCCTTGCACAGTTCGTGAGCATGTACACCACTCTAGCTCAAGCAGGGTTGATTCTCCTTGTTGTAGCCACATCCCAGGATGAGGGAGGAGCACAGACTCCCGTCACTCGCACTCCTTGGCAGTGGGTCCAGGTTGATTAGATCCCAGAGGTTATATCGGTACCACCTGTAGCCCCAGTTCAGCCCGAGAACAGGGTAGCAGCTTCCGAGGATAAGCGGCGAAGGCTTGAGAGGGTCAAGAAGTACAATCCTACTGTATTCAGTGGTCTAGCATAAGATGATGCTCTAGATTTCTATAGGAGTGCTACCGTATCCTCCATACTATGGGTATATCAGGATTGAGTAGGGTTTCTTTCACTGTCTTTCAGCTTTGAGGAGCAGCCTATCAGTGTTGGCATACTTTTGAGTTGGACAGTCCAGTTGAGGCAGCTTCCCTTACTTGGACCCAGTTTTCAGATATGTTCTTGAGGGAGTTTGTTCCTCAGAGCCTCAGGGACGTATGGCGCGCAGAGTTTGAGCATTTGCGCCAGGGTACTATGACTGTGTTGGAGTATGTTGTCTGTTTCGTTGACTTGGCTAGGCATGCACCAGCCTTGGTTTCTATAGTTTGTGAGAGAGTTCGCGAGTTCATTGAGGGGCTCATTCCCAACATCAAGTCTAGCATGGCTCGGGAGTTGGTGATGGATATTTCTTATCAGCAGGTGGTGAGCATTGCTATGAGAGTAGAGGGTATGCATGCTCGGGATAGAGAGGGAGGGAGGCCAAGAGGTCTCAAGAGTCGGGCCATTATTTTGGTGTCCGTGCCCCTGCTGCAGTTCGTCAAGGTAGGGGTTATATGAGTCGCCCCATTCATTCAGCTCTTCCAGCAGCCAGTGGCATTCCATTTCCTCATAGTCCTTAAGAGCCTTATTATGCACCTCCAGTATCTAGTGCGCCTCCTACACATGGTGCTTTCAATGGTTAGTCTAGCAGACCTGGCCCGAGCCATCACAGCCTCTGCGCCCTCCCAAAGCTTGTTTTGAGTGTGGCGACACATGTCATACTGTAAGGGATTGTCCCAAACTTAAGAGGGGTGCACCTCCACAGACTTCTTAGCCACAGCGTGCCCCACAGAGTTCCTAGGGTATGATTATAGCACCAGTTGCTACCCCACCTGCCCAGCCAGCTAGAGGTAGAGGTCAGAGAGGTAGAGGTCGCCCTAGAGGGGAGGCCAGGCTAGATATTATGCCCTTCCTGCCCATACTGAGGCTGTCGCCTCAGATTCTGTAATCACATATATTGTCCTGGTTTGTCATAGAGATGCATCGGTTTGTTCGATCCAGGCTCCATTTATTCTTATGTGTCCTCTTATTTTGCCCCGCATTTGGGCGTATCACGGGATTCTTTGAGTTCCCCTGTTTATGTTTCTACTCCTGTGGGAGATTCTCTTGTTGTGGATTGCGTTTATCGGTCATGTTTGATTGATCATAGTGGTTTTGAGACCAGAGTCGATTTATTATTGCCCAACATGTTAGATTTTGATGTTATCTTGGGCATGGACTGGTTGTCACCCCATTATGCTATTCTTGATTGTCATGCCAAAACCGTGACGCTGCCTATGCCAGGTGTACTGTGAGTAGAGTGGAGGGGTACCTTAGATCACACTCCCAGTAGAGTTATTTCATTTCTTAAAGCTCAGCGAATGGTTGAGAAGGGGTGTTACGTGTATCTAGCTTATGTAAGAGATATCAGTATTGATACCCCTACAGTTGATTCAATCCCAGTAGTACGGGGTTCCCCTGATGTGTTTCCAGCTGATTTTCCAGGTATGCCACCCAATAGAGATATTGATTTCGGCATTGATTTGTTGCCGAGAACTCAGCCTATTTCCATTCCCCCTTATCGTATGGTCCCTCCTAAGTTGAAGGAGTTGAAGGATCAGTTAGAAGAACTGCTTGATAAGGGTTTTATTCGGCCCAATGTGTCACCTTGGGGTGCTTCTCTCTTTCTTATGAAGAAAAAGGATGGTTCTACGCGTATGTGCATTGATTATTGCCAGTTGAACAAAGTTACAGTGAAGAACTGGTATCCTTTTCCTCGTATTGATGATTTGTTTGACCAGTTACAGGGTGCACAAGTGTTTTCTAAGATTGACTTGCGTTCAGGTTACCATCAATTGAAGATTCGGGAGCCAAATATCCCGAAGACTGCTTTCAGGACTCTGTATGGAAATTACAAGTTCCTTGTTATGTCATTTGGGCTAACCAATGCCCAGCAGCCTTCATGCATTTGATGCACAGTGTGTTCCGGCCATATCTTGACTCGTTCATCATTTTCTTTATTGATGATATTCTAGTATATTCCCGGAGTCAGGGAAGATCATGAGCAACACCTTAGGACAGTGCTTCAAATTTTGAGAGAAGAAATTATATGCAAAGTTCTCGAAATGTGAGTTTTGGTTGGATTCCGTGGCATTCTTGGATCACGTGGTATCGAGTGAAGGGATCAAGGTGGATCCAAAGAAGATGGAAGTAGTGCAGAGTTGTCCTAGACCATCCTCGTCTACAAAGATCCGTAGTTATTTTCGCTTAGCGGGTTATTATCGTCGATTTGTTGAGGGATTTTCATCTATTGCAGCACCTATGGCCAGGCTGACCCAGAAGGGTGCTCCGTTCCAGTGGACGGAATAGTGTGAGGAGAGCTTCCAGAAGCTCAAGACAGCTTTGACTACAACCCCAGTATTGATATTGCCTACAGGTTCGGGGTCTTATACTATCTATTGTGATGCCTTGAGGATTGGCCTTGGAGAGGTATTGATGCAGGACGGTAGGGTGATTTCCTACGCGACCAGATAGTTGAAGGTACATGAGAAGAATTATCTTGTCCATGATCTTGAGTTGGCTGCTATTGTTCACGCCTTGAAGATCTGGCGTCATTATTTGTACGGTATTCCTTGTGAGATTTATACTGATCACCGGAGTTTACAGCATATATTCCAGCAGAAGGATCTTAATTTGCGCCAGAGGAGGTGGTTAGAGATGATAAAGGATTATGATATCACTATCTTGTATCACTCGGGCAAGGCCAATATGGTGGCTGATGCTTTGAGTCGCCGGGTGGAGAATTTGGGGAGTTTGGCTTATCTACCATCAACGGAGAGGCCCATGGCGATGGATGTTCAGGCCTTAGCCAGTCATATTGTGAGATTGGATCTTTCGGAGCCCAGTGGGATTTTAGCTTGTGTGTGTGCACGGTGAAATTGGAGGGTCTAATTTCCTCATCATTATGATGCCCCGCGAACAAACTTCCCCGGGATCGAAATTGGGGTCGAGGTTCACCTTCGAGGGCTGTCGATGCTCGACCTTGGGGCAATGCAGACCAACGACTATCTTGGAAAAGAGGGGAGTTCCCAAAGGGTACAACTAGAGCCGACAAAGTCTTTCAGGCTAGTCTGAACCCGCATCATGATGTCGACCAGTTGTCCCATCTCCATATCTTTGTAATAAATGTGTTTGTACTATAATAGGATCTCTCATTTTACTATATAAAGGGGGTCCTTACCACATTGTAAGGATTGATTGCTTCCATTTATCATCTCCATTTATCATCTTCATATTTGTTCATCATTTATTGCTTATCATTGGCCATAAAGAGCCTCCATTGATTTTATTATAACTGTTAGCCACATTTCAACCCCCCTCGATAGCTCCCAGCCGAGATCCGGAATCGACCTCTAGGTCCAGAATCGACAAGCTCGAGGTCCCGATAATTGGCCTATCAGTTTGGTTATCACTTTGTTCCTCACTCTTATTTCGTTTCTAAGTCTCACATACATAGCATCAAGTTCTTAACAACTAGCATAAAAATAGATCACGTATTTATAGAGTCCCATAATCAAATTTAATTGTTATTACCATTTCATGGTAAATAGTTTGGTGCCTACCGTGGGCCTAAAAATAATAGTGATTATTTTCTTACTGGTTTCGTCACATAACGCAAGTTATCTTTCACACCTGTTCTTGTCCAAGATCTTCAAATTTCAGGTCGAAATGCCTAACTCAGTAAATAGAGATGAAAACAACTACCTCGGGAACTGAGGAGAAAATGGTGTGGCTATTCCAACGTGGGCACAAAAAGAGATTCCTTGGCATGTCGTTCATATGATTATTGGAGGGATTGACATTCCCCAAGGGCCCATGATCAAGCGGACAAAAATATCCATCGCAATAGAAAGGCTGATCCGAGATCGCATGGCCGGAGACACCCTCGCATTACGCGAAGAGGATCTCGAGACCTTGACAGAACCATACAACGACGCGCTGGTAATATCATTTCTTTTAAATGACATTCAAGTTAAACGTGTGCTAGTGGATCCAAGCAGCTCAGCCAACGTAATCAGGTCAAGGGTAGTAGAATAGCTTGGCTTGCTCGATCAGATCATACCTGCCTCCCGGGTCCTCCACGGCTTCAACATGACCGGCGAAGTAACAAAAGGAGAAATCACCCTTCCGGTCAACACGTCCGGCATGGTTCAGAACACAAAGTTTCAAGTCATCAATGGCGACATAAGGTATAATGCATTGCTTGGCAGGCTATGGATACACAGCATGAGGGCAGTACCGTCACCCCTGCACCAGATGATTAAATTTCTGACAAAGGATGGCATAACAACCATATATGGAGAACAGCATGCAACGAAAGAAATGTTCGCGGTTTACCAGGAGAAGTCGACCCCCATACTCCCGACCTCAGATGTGTCTAGGAGCATACAGACCCCTGAGGATGACGAAGAAGATTTCCTCACTCCTCGAACTTTCGTTTCCCCCGAAGAGTCGGACGCAACGAAATCGACAGTTAAAGATCTAGAGCAAGTTGTTTTGATCAAACACTTCCCCGATCGTAAGGTATACCTGGGAACGGGATTAACCCCCGAACTTAGGAAAAAATTCATTCAATTTCTTATTGATAATATCGATTGTTTCGCTTGGTCCCACTTAGATATGACAGGTATCCTATCGGAAATAAACTCCCACCGACTGAGTGTCGACCCTAGGTTCAAACCGGTGAAGCAAAAAAGAAGACCCCAGTCCGAGATAAAACACGCATTCATCAAGGATGAGGTAACAAAACTCCTTAAAATAGGGTCCATTAGAGAGGTAAAGTACCCCCGAATGGCTGGACAACGTAGTAGTGGTACCCAATAAGGGAAATAAGCTAAGAATGTGTGTAGACTATAACGACTTAAATAAGGCGTGTTCCAAGGATTCGTTCCCATTACCTAACATTTATCGTCTGATCAATGATATGGCCATCCACGAGACCCTCACCTTTCTCGACCTACTCGGGGTACAATCAAATTTAGATGAACCCCGAAGACATGGAGAAGACCTCGTTCATCACAAAGTGTGGTACCTACTGTTACAATGTAATGCCCTTCGGACTAAAAAATGCAGGGGCTACATACCAGCGTCTAGTGTTTGAGAGTCAAGTAGGTAAATCTATGGAAGTTTATATTGACGACATGCTAGTTAAGTCCCTGTGCGCAGAGGACCATTTAACTCATTTGCAGGAAACATTCGACATCCTTAGAAGTTACAACATGAAGCTCAACCCCGAGAAATGTTCCTTCGGAGTGGGTTCGGGCAAATTCTTAGGCTTCATGGTATCAAACAGGGGGATCAAGATTAACCCCGATAAAATCAAAGCCATCGAAGAAATCACGGTGGTAAATAATGTAAAGGTCGTGCAACGGCTAACAGGGCGAATAGCGGCTCTAGGCAGATTCATATCAAGGTCATCCAATAGGAGCTATCATTTCTTCTCTTTACTCAAAAGGAAAAACAACTTCGAATGGACTCCAGAATGCAAAAGCGCCTTAGAAGAGCTGAAGCGATATTTGACTAGCCCACCTCTGCTCCACACGCCAAAGAAGGATGAAACATTGTATCTATACTTGTTCGTATCCAAGATAGCGGTAAGTTGCGTGCTAGTTCGAGAAGATCAAGGTACGCAATTCCCTGTTTATTATGTAAGCCGGACCCTAGGGGATACCGAAACTAGGTATCCAACACCTTGAAAAATTAGCTCTTGCATTAATAAGCGCAACGCGAAAATTGAAACCCTATTTTCAATGCCACCATATTTGCGTTCTAACAACATACCCCCCTGGAGCGTATTGCACAAACTCGAACTCTCGGGTCGATTAGCCAAATGTGCCATGGAACTCGGGGGTATGATATCGAGTATCAACCTTGAACGGCCATCAAGTCCGAGATTCTGGCGGACTTCGTGGCTGACTTCTCGCCCTCACTCGTGCCCGAGGTAGAAAAGGAACTTTTACTGAAATCAGGCACGTCTTCCGGGGTATGGACCCTGTTCACTGACGGTGCCACAAATGTGAGAGGTTTCGGGCTCGGTATAGTCCTAAATCCACCCACGGGCGGCGTGATCAGACAATCTATAAAACTACAAAATTGACTAACAAGGAGGCTGAGTACGAGGCTATGATTGCAGGTTTAGAACTGACCAAAAGCCTGGGAGCTGAGACCATCGAAGCAAAATGCGATTCACTACTAGTAGTGAACTAGGTGAATGGGAGCTACGAGGTCCGAGAAGACAGGATGCAGAGGTATTTGGATAAGATCCAAGTCGCATTGTGTCACTTCAAAGACTGGACTTTAGTATATGTACCTCGAGAGCAGAATAGCAAGGCCGATGCCCTCGCATACCTGGGATCATCTGTTAAAGAAGATGATCTACTCCCCGGGGCTGTTATTCAGTTATCTAAATCAGTGATCGAGGAAGGTCACACGGAGATTAATTCCACCTGCCTAACATGAGACTGGAGAAATAAATATATTGATTTTCTGAAAGATGAAAAATTGCCCACGGATCCAAAAGAATCGAGGGCCCTACGAACCAAAGCATCCCGATTCTCGCTCGATGAAAATAAGACTCTGTACAGAAGAACTTTTGATGGCCCCCTAGCAGTATGTCAAGGGTCGGGGGATACAGATTATGTACTCCGAGAAACTCATGAGGGTACTTGCGAAAACCACTCCAGCGTCGATTCCTTGGTTCGAAAGATAATCAAGGCAGGCTACTACTGGGACAACAAGGAAAAAGATACTAAGGAATTCATCCGAAAATGCGATAAATGCCAGAGATTCGCCTCTATGATTCACCAACCCGGCAAACAACTACATTCAGTCTTATCGCCATGGTCATTCATGAAATGGGGGATGGACATCGTCGGTCCTCTGCCGACGGCACCAAGTAAAGCTAAATTCATTTTATTTATGATTGACTATTTCTCAAAAGAGGTGGAAGTGCAGGCCTTCGAGAAGGTAAGAGAGAAAGAAGTCATTAACTTCATCTGGGACCACATTATGTGCCGATTTGGGATCCCTTCCAAGATAACATGCGATAACGGGAGGCATTTCATCGGGAGCAAGGTAACATAATTCCTTGAGGATCATAAAATCAAGAGAATTCTATCGATGCCTTACCACCCGTGTGCAAACGGCCAGGCCTAGTCCAAAAATAAAACCATCATCCAAAACATAAAAAAGAAGCATGAAAGCGCCAAGGGAAAGTGGAGAGAAATGTTGCCCGAAGTGTTGTAGGCATACCGATAACTTCAAAATCAAGCATAGGGGAAGCACCTTTCTCTCTAGTGTACGGCGCCGAGGCTTTGATACTAGTGGAGGTCGGGGAGCCGAGCACCAAATTCCAATACACCACTAAGAGCTCGAACAATGAGGCCATGACAGTGGCCCTCGAAATACTAGATGAAAAACGAGAAGCCTCGCTGGTCCGGATGGCCGTCCAAAAGCAAAGGATCGAAAGATATTATAACAGGAGAACGAACCTTCGACATTTCGGAGTTGGGGACTTGGTCCTAAGGAAAGTTACCCTTAACACCCAAAACCCTAATGAAGGAAAGCTAGGCCAAAATTGGGAAGGACTGTACCGCATCCTCGGAGTAGTCAACAAGGGGTCTTACAAGCTCGGTACCATGGAGGGCGAACAACTTCCAAGCAATTGGAACATATCAATGCTAAAACAATATTATTGCTAGGGCATCCAATTGAAAATTCCGAGAACACCCTCGAGCATGCGTTGCAGTCTTTTCTTTCAACCAGATTTTGTCCCTAGAAGGGTTTTACCGGCAAGGTTTTTAATAAGGCAATGTCTATACGGCATCTAAGGAGACTCAACAAGTATTCAAGATTTGCTTTAACAATTTACCTCGAATATTGGGGGGCATCCCCCCCGGAAGGTCAACTATTCGGGAAAGCCAAGACACCCCAAATGGGACTTCGATAGGAAAAGTAATGTACTGGGCCAAACGGTCGAACGAACCGTGCCCATATAGAGCAACCAAGCTTTTAACAACAAGAACGTGTATACTTGTACCAAGTAATCGAAGAACACTTTTCATCAAAGCATTTCACGCTTCTGTTAGAAATATCCCGAACACTCGGAGATTGGCGTCAACAATTCGATACCTGAACGACCCCAAGTCGAAACTCCAAATTCATTAGCCCTCAACGAGGCAACATCAAGATTATAAAATATCTCTGAAACCGAAGGTGTCCCGAACACTCGGAGACTGACGCCGAAATTTCAAAAATCGCATGACCTCAGGGTCGGAATCACCAAAAATGTAAGCCCTCAATAAGGCAATACCAAGTTTACAAGTTATGGCTCCCGAGTCAAGAAACCCTCGACGACTCGGGGACTGACGTCAAACATCACCTCCACCCACTTATGAAAACCCGAGGTTGTAATGCCACATCCGGGCAGCCTCTGTCTCCAAAGACCTACATAAGGCAACAACAATATCTGTAAGACCTCAAGCAACGCATGAACAATACTTGTACAAAGTATCCAAAACTGTAAGACCTCAAAGGCATGTAAAACTTGTAAGACCTCACTAAAGGCATAAACCTGATCTCAAAGTTTCAGCTATATATTGAACTTGTAAGACCCCTAAAAAGGCATACCCTCGATATAGATGCCGAAACTACTTTACTCGGGACTTAAAGGCTCCGGCCGAACATAAATGACTCCGGTCACAAGGCTGTACCAGCCAAACTAATGCGACTCGGGGACGCCGACCGTCGCTATAAAAGCACAGGCCTTTAATTACTTCGAATCTACTTTGAAAAGAACCGGTTAAACAGGCTACCCTCGATACCAACAAAAAAGCTTCGACCATGTCAGCTCCTAAATATCGGCTTCAAGATACTCAGCCTCTGAGCCAAACCTCCTGAGGTGCTTGATCATCTCCATATAACGACTCACAATCAAGGTTTTTATTAAGTTGTCGAAGAGTCAGGCAAACACTATTTTTAAATCCTTATCGAGGGAAAAATAAAGCCCACACTAAAAGGTTGCTTCGACCCAAGGCGTAAGAGCCATTGTCGCCAGCCCTTACTAAAAGGTCGCTTCGACCCAAAGCGTAAGAGCCATTGTCGCCAGTCCACACTAAAAGGTTGCTTCGACCCAAGGCGTAAGAGCCATTGTTGCCAGCCCTTACTAAAAGGTCGCTTCGACCCAAGTCGTAAGAACCATTGTCGCTAGCCCATACTAAAAGGTCGCTTCGACAAAGGCGTAAGAGCCATTGTCGTCAACTCGCACAAATACAAAACTTGAGGGTCGAATGAGCTCGATCGAAACCTGACTCGGAGACTGAACCCAAAGTAGCTAACTAAATATGCCTAAGGGTAAGGCGTAAGAGCCATTATCGCCAGCCCGCACAAATACAAAGCTTGAGGGTGGAATAAGCTCAAGCCGAAACTCGACTCGGAGACTGAACCCAAAATAGTTAACTAAATATGCCTAAGGGCAAGGCATAAGAAACATTATCGCCAACCCACATATAAGGTCGCTTAGACCCGATGCGTAAGAGCCCAAGGGCCAGTTCGAAATTTAATAACTAGAGGGTTGAATGAACTCAAGTCGAAATTCAACTCAGAGACTGAGCCTAAACTAATACAAATGCCTAAGAGCTCAAATTCCAGCTTACAAAGGTACGAGCCACTGTCACCAGCGCTAAGATTAAAGGTTTTGTCGGCCGGATACATAAACGCCAGGTCACCCAACAATATCAAAGCCCAAGGGTCTAACCCGAGGTCTAGGACCTTGGGTCAAAAGTTAAAATACATCATGTAGAATTTCCGCAAAATGAAAGGGAAAGAAGGGATAGGAAACAAAAAACATTCTTATGACCCCCATGGGGATAATTTACAAGTCTTGAAAAAACCCTTACAAAGAGAGAACCAAATAGAATCCCAACCTATCATTGAGCCTACGCCCTCGATGCCTCCACCAAAGGTTGTACCCCAACAACTACGGGTCCTTCAGCGGCCCTCTTCGACGGCCTCTCCCCCTCCGAGGGCTCCGCCTTCATTTTTATCATCTCCTGAGCCACTGCCCAGTGCACCTCCGAAAGCAAGCAAGGTAGCAGCACTCTTCTCTAGGGTCTTCACCCTCTCGGGATCAGCAAGCAAAATGATATCTCCCGCATGTGTGTCCCCAAAAGCTACCTCCGAGATCCCAATCGAGCACGCTCCACAGCCCGAGTCAATTTTGACTTGTCCCCCTCAGGCGCCCTCCCAGCTTGAGCGCATGTCGCAACGACATCCTTTCCATGCAAAGATATAAGTGCCTCAACTTCAGTTTTGATCCCGGATAATGCAGCTACTAACTCAAAATGGAGACCCTTTTACTTGTCACTATCCTCCCTCGCGTCACTAAGTTGACGACCAACTAAGGTCACTTTCTCCTGGAGGGCATCCCTCTCGGAAGTTATCTCTCTCTCACGCCGTTTGAGTTTGGAGACTTTGGAGTCTCTAGCCCGGACCTCCTCCCTCAGCAAGGCACCTTCCTTCTCAAACTACACGAATCAAATCCAAGATAGTAAAACAATGGGATCTGGCAAATCATTCAGATAATGGCAAACGGGGGGCTAGATAACCTGTTCAGTAAGGAGAGTCTTCTCACGTTCAAGGCGGCTCACCTCGGCCTGATTCCGGGTGAAAGTCTGATTGTAAAGCGCCTTGGCCTAAAACCACGAAAAAAGAGAAGTTAAAAAGACAAAGGTCAGGGCAACTAAGGCCCAAGCGACAGGCAGGGTTCGCAAAGATTACCTGCTGGCAAAGCCTGCTCATCTTGCTAAAGACGAGGGAAGTATCGATCTCAGGAACTCCCTCGGGAACAGTTGGAGGCCTTTAGAGCACATCTCCGCCTTTGATAGGCATCCTCGCATCAGAGGATTCTTCACGCGGGGCATCTTGCACTCCCTTAGGAGGTAAGGTCATTCCCTGAGTGGAATCAATCACGACCACAGCACTGGCAGGGTCAGTCAGGACCATCCCTTGTCCATTTAGGGCACCAGAACTAGGCCCCTTTGAACCACCTAACAAAGGCACCCTAGACCGAGGATAACTCTGACCACCGACCAGCTCGAGAGTAGAACCCGATACTCCCTTAGTTGTCTCTCCGCTACAAAATGGGACCGCAACAACGTTAGACTCCGGCTCGAAAGCCACCATCTCTACGGCCCCATGATTGGCCAGGTTTATCCCTCCCTCGGGTGCTGTCAAGAAGCTATTTTCCCCCTTGCCCTCAACTCGAGGGTTTCCCGCCATTTCTGGGGTTAGAGCTGCCGGGTCAGCCTTAGTTTCTTCTGCCTTAATCTTCTTGGATTCAGAAGGCCCGTCCAATGAATCCCTTTGTCTCTTCTTCCCATCATCGGATACCAAATCATCCTCCCCGCCAGGTAATGCTCCTTTCATCGAGGGGACTTCCCCCAAACCTGCAAAAATGCAAGAGGTAAGCACAGGGAATGAGAGAGCTGCAAGTAGCAATTTAGGTCAAGAAGAATGACTAAAGCAGGGGTAGAGGCTCATAATGATCCTTAGCTTCCCACCAAGCCTGGGACAAATCGTGCCACACTCGCTCGGTATATGGGCAAATCGACTCCAGACGACTGACCCAACTCAGGAGGTCCATGACCGCACCATGATAAATTGTTGCAGCTGCATTAGCAAGAGAAACTAAGTTCCTAAGGGAATGTAGTCAGAAAGAAGCGAGGAAATAACTAGGTAACATGTCTACTTACGTTCCACGTTCCACCTCTTGGGAAATGGCATCCTTTCCACCAGGATCAGGTCAAAAGTCCTTACTCGGACAAAGCGGCTTATCCATCCCCCATTCCCGAGCTCCTCGGTACAGGCAAAGAGGGCCCTCGAGTCTTGACAGCGGAGCTTGATTAGACCCTTGTGGAAGAGACGGGGGCTGTACATCCTGATCAGATGGTCGAGGGTAAAGGGCATCTCCTCGATTATGTTCACGTAGTACCTGATCATGTAAACAACACGCCAGAACGAAGGATGAATTTGGCGAATGGTCACTTGATACCATTGGCAGAAGTTGAGAATCACGGGGTCGATCAGGGGTGAAGATGGCATCACCGGCCCTAGGGTGAACGGGTATGTATACACACTAAGAAAACCGGCTTTGTATGTTGTAATATCCTCCTCTCAAGAAAGGATCTCCACAACCACCACATCCCCCCAGCGGAAATTGGCTCTCACTCTTCCAATGTCTGTTATCAAGCTAATATACTGAGTTACGGGCTCACTGCACCCCAGCTTCGAAGAAGGACTCTCGACCTTGAAATTGGAAGCCATCGCGAAAAATCCTGGAACGCATTTCTCAATACGGGGAGGCATTGCCGCTTCACCTTGAGATAAAAGAGAAGAAGATGAGGCCACATTCCCCTGAGAAACAGAGGCGGGAGTTTTCACCATTACTAGAAAATTCCAGAAGAAAAAAGGGAGTCACATTTCTATGAAAGAACAAAAGGCAGAAGGAAAATTTTTTGGGGTTTGGAGATGTAGTGAGTTAGAAAGAATAAGAAGGGGAGTACTTATAGAAGCCCTGCGTGCGCGTTGAAGAAGGACAATGGGTAGCTAACTGCCATAATTAATGCGGAGGCCTTCAGGGGCTGCGTGTGCATCGTCTTCTGGCACCTTATGACTATCGTCGCTACAAGAATATCATAGGGGGAAAAGGTTCAAGGTCGTTTCTTATCATTTTCACTCTAAGAAACGCGAAGACTATCTATGCACGGTAAAATCGGAGGGTCCAATTTCCTCATCATTATGATGCCCCGCGAATAGACTTCCCAATGCTCGAGACTGGGGTCGAGGTTCACCTTCGAGGGCTGTCTATGCTCGACCTCAGGGCAATGCAGACCAATGGCTATATTAGAAAAGAGGGAAGTTCCTAAAGGGTATAGCTAGAGCCGACAAAGTCTGTCAGGCTAGTCTGAACCCGCATCATGACGTCGACCAGTTGTCCTATCTCCATATTTTTATAATAAATGCATTTGTACTATGATAGCATCTCCCATTTTACTATATAATGGTGGTCCTTATCACATTGTAAGGATTTATTGCTTCCATTTATCATCTTCATTTATCATTTTCATATTTTTTCATCATGTATTGCTTATCATTGGCCATAAAGAGCCTCCATTAATTTTATTATAACTGTTAGACACACTTCGACCCCCCTCTACAACTCCCAACTGGGCTCCAGAATCGACCTCGAGGTCCCGAATCGACAAGCTCGAGGTACCGATAATTGGCCTATCGGTTTGGTTATTACTTCGTTCCTTACTCTTATTTCATTTCTAAGTCTCACATACATAGCATCAACTGCTTAACAACTAGCATAAAAATAGATTATATATTTTTAGAGTCCCATAATCAAATTTAATTATTATTACCATTTTCACGGTAAATAGTGTGATTTCTCGGTCTTTTTTTTTATCGTATTAGAGAGCGTCAATATGATGACCCTCATTTGCTCGTCCTCAAGGACAAAGGTCTGCATGGTGATGCCAGAGATGTGATCATTAGTGATGACAAGGTATTGAGGATTTAGGGTCGGGTATATGTACCCAATGTTGATGGGCTTTGGGAGTTGATTCTAGAGGAGGCCCATAGTTAGCGGTACCCGGGTGCTGCGAAGATGTACCAGGATTTGAGACAACACTATTGGTGGAGGAGGATGAAAAAAGATATAGTTGGGTTTGTAGCTTGGTGCCTCAATTGTCAGCAGGTAAAGTATGAGCACTAGAGACCGGGTGGGTTGCTTCAGCATATAGAGATTCCGAAGTGGAAGTGGGAGAGGATCACCATGGACTTTGTAGTTGGACTCCCACAGACTTTGAAGAAGTTCGATGTCATTTGGGTGATTGTGGATCGGGTGACCAAGTCCGCGCACTTTATTCCTGTGTGTACTACCTATTCTTTGGAGCGGTTGGCGGAGATTTATATCCGGGAGATTGTTCCTCTGCATGGTATTCCGGTTTTCATCATTTCAGACAGAGGTACTTAGTTCACATCACGGTTCTGGAGGGTCGTACATCATGAGTTGGGTACTTGGGTGGAGTTGAGCACATCATTTCACCCCTAGATAGACGGACAGTCTGAGCACATTATTCAGATTATTGAGGATATTCTTCGTGTATGTATGATGGAGTTTGGAGGTTCTTAGGATTAGTTCTTGTCACTGGCGGAGTTATCCTACAACAACAGTTATCAGTCCAGCATTCAGATGGAACCATATGAGGCTTTGTATGGTAGGCAGTGTAGATCCCCGATGGGTTGGTTTGAGTCGGGTGAGGCTAGATTATTGGGCATAAACTTGGTTCAGGATGCCTTAGAGAAGGTTAAGGTGATTCAGGATAGACTTCGTACAGCCCAGTCCAGACAGAAGAGTTATATGGACCGGAAGGTTTGTGATGTTTCCTATATGGTTGGAGAGCGTGTCTTGCTTTGGGTTTTGCCTATGAAGGGTGTTATGAGATTCGGAAAGAAGGAGAAATTGAGTCCGAGGTTTATTTGTCATTTTGATGTATTGCGACATGTTGGGGAGGTTGCTTATGAGCTTGCCTTACCTCCCAGCTTGGCAGGAGTTCATCCGGTATTTCATGTTTCGATGCTCCGAAAGTATCACGGTGATCCGTCGCACATGTTGGATTTTAGTTCAGTCCAGTTGGACAAGGATATATCTTATGTTGAGGAGCCAATGGAGATATTGAACAGGCAGGTTCGAAAGTTGAGGTCAAAGAGCATTGCATTAGTGAAGGTTTAGTGGCGGGATCAACCGGTTGAGGAGGCGACCTGGGAGACCAAGCAGGATATGCGCAGTTGTTACCCTCATCTTTTTACCACTTCAGGTATGTCTCTCGTTCGAGGACAAATGAATGTCTTAAGACGGGGAGGATGTAACGACCCGATCGGTCATTTTAAGAATTAATGCCCCGATCCCCTATTAACTGCTTTCCTCATGTTTGTTTCTGCTATTGTGAGTTGCCGGGAGGATTCGTTTTGAGTTTCGAAGTGTTTTGGGACACTTAGTCCCCAAATGAGAGTTTAAGCTTTGGAATTTGGACCGTAGTCGGAGCAGTGTGGAGACAGCCTCGGAATTGAATTTCATCGATTCCATTAGCTCTGTTGGGTGATTTCGGGCTAAGTGCATGTCAGGATTATGTTTTGGAGGTCCATAGCTTATTTAGGCTTGAAATG
This sequence comes from Nicotiana sylvestris, assembly GCF_000393655.2. Lineage (NCBI taxonomy): Eukaryota > Viridiplantae > Streptophyta > Magnoliopsida > Solanales > Solanaceae > Nicotiana > Nicotiana sylvestris. The sequence goes on from NC_091059.1 coordinate 37,699,188, forward strand.
CCGAAAGTTGAATTTTTGAAATTTTCGGATCGATAGTGAGATTTTGATATCAGGGTCAGAATCCGATTCCAAAAGTTAGAAAAGCTCTGTACTGTTGAATGTGACTTGTTTGCAAAATTTGGGGTCAATCGGACATGGTTTGGTTTGTTTCGACATCGGTTGTAGAATTCTTGAGATTTAAAGTTCATTAGGCTGGGATTAGAGGTTGAATTGTGGTTTTAGCATTATTTGATATGATCCGAGGGTTGGAATAAGTTCGTATGATGTTTTAGGATTGGTCGGCATGTTTGGTTGAGGTCCCGAGGGCCTCGGGTGAGTTTTGAATGCTTAACAGATTGGAATCTAGACTTAGGCAAAATCAGAGGTTGTTGAACCTGCTATAACCGCACCTGTGTATGTGGGACCGTAGGTGCGGCGCCGCAGAAGCGGCTTGAGGATCGCAGAAGCGGAAGAAGCCCATGGCTCCAAGAACCACAGGTGCGCCTGGGTGATTGTAAATGCGGAACCGCAGATGCGGCCAAGTGACCGCAGATGCGGACCCAACTGGTTAAGTGAGTTTCGCACCTGAGATGCCTTTTCCGCAGGTGCGGTAGGACCCTTGCAGATGCTGAAATCGCTGGGCAGAAAAAGAAAAAATCGAGGGTTTGAGTTCATAACTTGAAAAATCGAATTGGATCTCGGTAGAGGGCGATTTCTGGAGAGATTTTGAAAGAGAAAGATTGGGTAATGAATCCTAACTCTAAATTGGTTCTAATACATTAATCTATTGTTAGTTTTATCATTTAATTTCGGGATTTGGATGAAAAATTGGGGAAAGGTAAAGAAAAGTTCTTAGGCTTAATTTTGGGATATTGATCGAGGTTTTGGTATCAGATTTGAGTGAATTTGATATGTTAGACTCGTGAGTGAATGAGTGTTCATAATTTGTGATTTTTACCCGATTCCGAGACGTGGGCCCGAGGAGGATTTTTGGTCATTTTTCTATTTTCTTACTTTAGCTTCGATTCCTTTAGCTAAATTCGTTGTTTGTAGTTATATTTACATTATGAAGTTTATTTGATTAGATTTGGGCCACTCAAAGTTGGATACTCGCGGCAAGAGCGTGGTTTCGGATTGATTTTGAGATACTTCGAGGTAAGCGGCTTGCCTAACCTTGCGTGGGGGAACTCCCCTTAGGATTTTGGTACTGTTGTTATATGAGTGCCGTGTACGTGAGGTGACGAGTGCGTACACGTACCAATTATTGAAAAACCACGTTTTTATTAAGTAAATATCCATGTCTTCTTGTAATTGAGTAATACTTGTACTTGAAGCCTCTTGTTTAGTTTAGGAAAATCATGCTTATATGATATAATTGTCTTACCTGCTTTAACTGCTTACTTGTATTCTGTGCAGCATGTTTAGAGTAGAATTCCTATTTATTCTCGAATAGAACTGTAAATTCTTTCTTGATACAGTTGTGTGTTTATTTTGGGACTACGGATCGGTATTCAGTGATATCCCCTGCACATTTACGTTTAGGACTAAGGAACGACACCCGGGAGATTCCCCTGTACTGGATATTTACTTTGGGACTACGGATTGGTGTTCTGGGAGTTTTCCCTGCATATTTATGATTCGGACTACGGGACAATATCCTGGGAGATCCTCTGTACATTTACGTTTGGGACGACGGGATGATATCCTGGGAGATCCCATATTGCTATCTTTGTGTACTGAGTATATTCTGTCTGTGATTTTCCTCTTTATCGACTGTTAGGGGTTTTAATTATACTGTCGCACTTCATACTATTTTACCTTGTTATATATATAACCAATAGGGCCCTGACCTTCACTGAGAGGAACGACCATGAATACAATGGAGTCCCAGCAGACTCCACCCCACCCACACTCCCACAGTAATCAAATGCAGTTCATCATTTTGGAATTGTCGAGGAGCCCAGTCCCCAAATTTTAAGAGAAATTTTAGGTCACTACTCAACTATCATCGACTGGAGACCCATGTTCAGAGTCATGGTCACTTGAAGGAAGATTTTGGGTTCACTCACTTAGCAGAAGCACCCGCTCAAGGACAATCTGGAGGAATAGCGTTGCTATGGCAAGGAGACTTTCTCAACCTTGAACAAATTGAAGTAAACACAGAAGCCATTCATTCCATTGTCCAGGTACTACCTAACCCTAAACGATGGTTATTTTCTGTTATTTACGCCAAAAATAATAGACATGCACGACACTGTTTATGGGAATAGTTAAAAAAACTTGCATGATAATACTATTATGTCTTGGTTAATTGGGGGGGATTTTAATGAAGTTACAAGAGCTAATGAAAAGTATGGTGGAAATCCCATTAATAACTCTAGATGTGATAATTTCATTAGATGTCTTGACTATTGTAATTTAATGGACTTAGATTTTAGAGGAAGTCGATATACTTGGACTAATAAACGTAATTTAGCTAATAGAATTCTTGAACGACTTGATAGATTTGTAGGTAATTATGATTGGCTCACATTATTTTCTGAGGCTAATGTTCAACACCTCCCTAGAACTCATTCGGATCAGTGCCCAATACTACTTAATTTAAAGCCTAAATTTAGACGTAAAAATATATTCCGATTTGAAACAATTTGGACATCCCACCTTTCATTCATTAACCTTATTACTAATAATTGGACTCCTATCAAAATCTTCTAACATTTGGGAACCTTTTTAAAAAACAAAAAATAATCCTAGCAAGACTAAGTGGTATACAATCTTCTCCCAAGTACACTACCAGCCATTTCCTTCAATTACTTGAATAGGACTTAATAACTGAGTTTAATCACTTACTCAGACTATAAGAGAATTTTTGGCGACTAAAATCAAGGATAAATTGGCTACAACAGGGAGATGCCAATACGAATTTTTTCCACCTAAATACCCTCCAATGGAGGAGACGAAATAGAATCACAGCCCTCAAGGACTTAGGGGGAAATTGGGTCACGGAGCAACCACAAGTTGACTCCCTAATAATGAATTACTATGATTCACTCTTTACCACTACGCATACACAATCCACTATTAAAATAATCAGCCACGATACTCACACTCTTACGAATACTGACCATTTATATCTGTCCAGACCTTTATCTATAAAGGAAATATACCAAACAATTCACTCTTTCCAACCTCTCAAAGCACCAGGGCCAGATGGACTTCACCCTTATTTTTATCAAAAATATTGGCCTCAACTCTCTACATCTGTTGTCTCCTTTTGTAATGAAGTATTTCATTTTGGGAAATTACCAATCCAGGCAAATGCCACTTACCCATGTCTAATACCAAAAATCAGGCACCCTTCCATAATTATCCAATATCGCCCAATTGGGCTATGCAACACTATCTACAAAATTATAACCAAGTTAATTGTACAACACATCAAGCCTTTAATAAATAAATTAATTAGTCCTGAACAATCCGCTTTCCTAAAAGGAAGACGAGTTGCTGATAACGTTATCATCGTTCAAGAAATCCTTCACAACTTTAGGAAAAAGAAAGGTAAAATTGCAAATTTTTAAATAAAATTAGACCTAGAAAAAGCTTTCAATAAAATGGAATGGGGGTTCATCAAAGAAACCTTACATTTCTTTAATTTTCCCACTAAAATTATTTCTATCATTATGTCTTGTATAACAACTACTTTCATCTCAATCCTTATAAACGAACACCCCTTTCCATTTTTTTCAACCAACTAGGGGTATTAGACAAGGTGATCCGTTATCCCCTTACATCTTCATATTATGTCTAGAACATCTCTCAAGGCAAATACACCAATTGGTGGATTATCAAAAATGAAAAGCAATCAAACTCTCCCATACCGGGCCCCTAATATCTCATCTGTTTTTTGCGAACGATATCACCTTAACGTCAAACATAACTACTTCAACTGTGCACTCCATAATAGATACACTAACAACCTTCACTCAGAAGTCTGGCCAAAGTATAAATTTTCAAAAATCCAAAATCTTTTAATCAAAAAATACTTCCCCATCAGACAAACACTTTGTCTTATCATCTTTTAACACGGGGGAAGGTACCAACTTTGCTAAATACTTGGGATTACCCTTATTTGTAAAGCGACCCACCTCAAATGACTGCCAATACATACTGGATAACTTCAAAACAAGATTATCAGGGTGGAAATCACAATTTCTTTCCATGGTAGGTCGGACTACATTAATTAATTCTACTTTAAACACCTTACCAAACCATGTAATGCAATACATAAAAATTCCTTCAGAAGTCATCCACAGAATGAATCGTTACCAAAGAAACTTTCTCTAGGGCACTACTGAGCATAAAAAACGAATACACTTAGTAAAATGGGAAGTAGTTCAAAAACCCAAAAAGAACAGGGGACTAGGCATTCAAAATTTAGCTATTAAGAATAATGCATTATTAAAAAATCTTGCTTGGTGGCTATTTAAAAATACTAATTCCCTTTGGGCATCCATACTATTAAACATTTATATGCATCGAAAAGCAGGAGCTCATGGTTCCTCCACCTGGAGAAATATTTTACTGGGATGGAACCTATGCCAAACCGGCCTAGTGTGGAATATTGCATGGGGCACACATATAAATATGTGGCACGAACCATGGATAGGGCGAAATATAACTCTTCGAAAATTAGTCCATGGACCTCTACAACTCCGTGAAGCTCCATGCACCCTTAGCAACTATATTTCCCATAACGCAATCGACACATCCTCCTTATCTTTCTCTCTAGCAGACAACATTACTTCCCAAATAAAAAAAATATTTATACCAACATTAACAACCCCACAGGCAATTGATACAATCATCTGGGGACAAACTCCAAATGGTCAGTTTACTGTCAAATCTCTATACACAGCTCTCCAAGAACCAGCTCCGCTATACCATCATCATTGGCTTTGGAAACTGATTTTACCACAAAAAATAATCCACTTTCTTTGGTTAGTATCACATCAACGCTTAACAACTGCCTCGTACCTATATCATATAAAGGTTACCTTATCCAATACTTGTACTCTATGCTACCAAAGTATTGAAATAATTTACCATCTATTATTCAACTACCTACACACAAATGTCATATGGGCTCAACTTGGGTTGGCACCCTGCATCCAACATTGTAACACGCACTTCTTAACACCAATTCAAGCCATCCACTACCTAATCCAATATGCAAAAGAATTACCTTATAACTTACCCTCAGCCACTCTTATTCCACACAGTGTGGCACATCTCGAAGTTAAGGAACCACTATGTATTTAATCGCCAAAACACTAAACCACCACCCTCAACCCCACAAATAATCTCCCAAACATCGGAATTCTATTACCTTACTAATCACAACACAAAAACTCAAAAAAATAAGCACACATGTACTCCAATGCATATTAAATGGCACCCCCCCCAGCAGTGGGCACAATTAAGCTTAACACAAATGGAGCGGCTAAAGCAAACACTTCTATCAATGGTCTTGGAGGAATTTTCCGAAATTCAGAGGGTCATTGTTTAATGGGGTTCATGGGTTCATCTTCAACAGGCAATTCCACATTCATGGAATTAAAAGCCTTACTACAAGGTTTACAACTTGCAAGACAACATCAACTCACTGGAAGTAAATGTGGATTCTACTAAGGTAATAACAATGCTCAATAATGATAATCGTCACTACTCATCCTCTCTAATGGAATGCAGGTACTTACTCCAGCAGCTGGGTAATTCGCCCATCACCCATATATACATGGAGCAAAACTATGCAACACATTATCTAGCTCAACAAGGCTCAATTACCCAGGCTCAGGACTACACAACTATCTTCACTTAGCCACCAGACTTTTTGTTATCTCAACTATTAGCTAATCAAGAAGGGACTGTCTACAGGCGTTTAGTCAAACCCTACAATACAACGGACTTGTTCTACAACCCACCCACTTTGCCAAATGACCAATCACCGAGTCAATATTTTGAAAACTCCTTTTGTAATAATGTGCAAGTACCTCCTTGTAATGTCACTACTTAATTAATATAAGTTCTTTTGGTGACAAAAAAAAAGACTACATTCCAAGGACGGCAGATTTTCTTTATTTATAAATGGGACAAAGGGCCGTTAGTTTAAGTTCGAATCTTCTATCATAGGTAATATTAATTCATTGGTAGTAGTATTTTATTGGTACTATAAAATAAAATAAACATATAATAGGTAATGTATTTCTTGTTAATGACAGGACAAGGGAGGAAACGTGGTAAAAGTATGATAAGTTAGTGGACTTTTTAAAGTGATTGATATAAGGTAAAAATTTAATTGATTTTAAAGTTTTAAATATTCGGATTTTTTATTTAGTTTAAATGAGGAAGGATTTAATACATAAAATATAGCAATTAATTTTTAAGTGTTAAATATTAGAAAAATGATTTAAATGACTATTTTATCTAGTTCAAAATTAATTTGTGCCAAGGACATTTTGCTAGGTGTATTGATGCTTTTAATATAATATAGTGTAGATAGATAGGTATATATTTTGGAATCACTTTGATCACCTCAACTAATTCATCACACAATTAAATCTATTTAGTAGCGGTGGAATTGCAAGTAAAAATTCGGAATCTTTGTCTTGTTCATTATTCGATCCTAATCCAGGATATCTAGCATTTGTTTGCAAAATCAAGTCAACCCCATCTCTAGTTTCTTCTAGATTGCTCCCTGTTTCATCTAGTCGCAGCTATTCCCTTTCTGGTGAGTTCCATCTCTGAGCATCTAATTTGGCATTTTCGATGGACTAGTAGACATATTTTATTTATTTTTAAATTATACTTGGGTCTTCATTTTTCTTTTGTTTAGATTCGTTGATATCCTAATGGCTTAAGGGAATGGAATCTAAGTACCTATAGAAAGGTTCAAGACCATAAGGGAAGGGGGAACATGCACCATCTCTTTGAATCAAACCTTCCCAGGGTTGATTATTTCCCTTTTTCTAAATATACAACCCCTGGCTTCAGATTAGCCGAGTTTCTATTGGAAACAGCCTCTCTATCCTCACAAGTTAGGGGTAAGGTCTGCGTACACACTACCCTGGTATGTTGTTGTTGTTGGCTTCAGATAAGCTTTCATTGTGAATGGATATTGCTTCAATTAGTCTCTACTTTCCAGCTCGATATGAACAAGATAAGCTGGTAGGTGGATAGGCTTCTGTCTGACCAGTAGGACATGCCCTTCTCCCCTTAGCCTAGAGCAGTCACAAAAATCCTTAACAACTTGTAATTATTCCCTTCCTCTGAGCAACTACATAATCCCAATCTATGGAAAATGCTTGGGACTGCATCTACTATTGTAACGGCGGGATCTTTTTTGCTAGCTCCATTGTCTTTACTTCTTGTTGTAGCTTTTGATAAGAGTATTGAAGAATTAGCTAGAGTTATTTCCTGCATTCAATTCCTTAATATGAATGAAGTGTATTTGGGGTTGGTAATGCCATTTGGAAATATGTTATAGCATAAGTAAAATAGATTCTAATGTTTGTCCCACCTCTTTTTTGTAACATGGATTATCTGATCTAGTTTCAAACATGGACTACACTGGAGGTCCAACTTTGTTTCCCTTGCATCGCTGCAAAACAATTCACCTGGTTGGTTCAAATTTTCCTGAATTATTTTGTTGTACTTCGTATTGAAGATTTCAAGCAGTTATGACTTTGTTTTGAAGGACAGTCGAGGTTGACTTCCCTATTGGATTTTGCTCACAATTTTGAAGGCTTTGTGGTCTTATTAAAACCATATATCTAGGTGAGGCATGGTCAGGGCATTCACAATGTTGAAGGAGACAAGAATTACAAAGCATACCTGTCTCCTGAATATTTTGATGCATACCTTACTACACTTGGTTGGCAACAGGTGGGAGAGCATCCCCGATTTTTTCACTTAATCTAAATACTCCTCATCCTTACTCTTGATGCACCTCGATTCTTATTTCTTATATATCTTTGGCTCTTGTATCAGGTTGATAATTTGCGTAAACACGTTCATGCAAGTGGCCTCTTTAAGAGAATTGAGTTAGTTGTCACGTCTCCTCTGCTAAGGTATCAAATTTTCTCCCTTTGAATGTGACACATGATTTATTTTGCCTTTTACAACCCAATCCAAACAAGCAAAAGCAGTAGGGACATGGCAGACAAAACTTGGTTATTCCCTTTAGGATGATTTACAATCTTAGTAGCTATTAGGGTGACCCACTAGGAAGCCCTCGTGTTGCACACCTTTTTTGTAATCCAAGGAAATGAGGAGATTGACGAGGATGTCACACATTGTATTAGAGCGGGGTTGGAAGCTCGCATCCGATGTTTTGTGTAGTAAGAATGTGCCGCCAAAACATAAAGATAAGTTCTACAGAGTGGTGGTTAGACTGACTATGTTGTATGGGGCAGAATATTGGTTAGTCAAGAACTCCCATGTCCAGAAGATGAAAGTAGCAGAAATGAGGATGTTGAGATGGATGTGTGGGTATATCAGGATAGATAAAATTAGGAATGAAAATATTCTGGATAAGGTAGGAGTGAACCCCGTGGAGGACGAGATGCGAGAAGCGATGTTAAGATGGTTCGAGCATGTGAAGAGGAGGGGCACATATGCCACAATAAGGAGGTGCGAGAGGTTGGCCGGTCTTAGGAGAGGTAGAAGTAGGCCAAAAAGTATTGGGAAGAGGTGATTAGGTAAGATATGCCGCTACTTCAACTTACCAAGGACATGACCTGGAGAGTGTGGAGGTCGAGAATTAGGGTAGAAGGTTAGTAGGTAGTCGAACATTTTTCTTTTCCATAGCAGTAGTATTAGTGTTAGTCTTGTATTTTCTTATTCTTAGATTTCTACTACTACCTGTTGTTTCTTTCGCTTTGATTTTCTTATTATCTTGTTGTTGATACTGCTTGTTGCTATTGCTTTTTTTTTTTTTTATTATCTTTTCTTGAGCCGAGGGTCTATTGGAAACCGCCTCTCTACCTTCTCAAGGTAGGGGTAAGGTCTGGGTATATACTACCCTCCCCAGACTGTGGGATACACTGGGTTTGTTGTTGTTGTTGTAGCTATTACGGAACTTTATGAGAACTTACGGTTGACTTTACAGGACAATGCAAACAGCAGCTGGAGTATTTGGTGGTGGTGGCTACAAAGACAGGATGGATATACTACCATTGATGGTGGCGAACACAGGATATAGTGACCGCTCTGCAATTTCTAGTCTGGATTGCCCTCCTATCATCGCGCATGAGCTTTGTCGTGAACACTTGGTATGTCAGTTGAACACCTTCCTGCTTGTCAAGATACTTTGTTCTCTTTTCTTTAGTTGTCTTCCATCTTATGTAGAGCTTAAGTCTGTATCACACCTGCAGAAAGGTTGAAATATTCCTGAGCAAATGTGTCAAAAGTTAAATCTCCACTGCCAGCATGCAAATACGCTAGATGGAAAAGTAACTATTTCATTAATCTTAAGAATGAGATATCTTGGGTATTTGAAATATGAGAAAGTATATGCTGCAAATGGAGTTGGAGAGTTGACTTCTGCAGTATTGGTAAAATCGGCAGTAAATTTGTATCTCTCTGTTTTAGTTACCATTTTAATAATGTTGAGTATATGGTGAACTTGCTCATTCTATGAGTTGAGTTGTGAAGGAGAGAAATAGAAGAGCATTTCAGGATGATGTATTAGGCAAAATATATGTTAATTAGTCTTTGGAACACTGTAGGCACACATTTGTTGTCACTTCTTATCTGCAAACTTTGGGATGTATTAGTGCTTACACACAGAGGCGGATCCAGAATTTAAAATTTATGGGTTCAGATTCACAATTCTACTATATCTCAGCTAATTTAATGAGTTCAAAATTTATTATTTGTACATATTTAATGATTTTTTTGGGCAAAAATACAGGGTATGAGCGAAAGCTATAGGTTCAATTGAACCCATAGCTTCTACACTAGATACGCCTCTGCTTACACATATATGTATATACTTATAAATATCCAGCTAGAAGTAATCTGAGTCCAGTTTATAGTCAGTTAGATCTATGTTCTTTTCTAGTTCACCTGTTTTTCTCAAGCTCATAATCAGCTCTCATCCTACTTGTTCTTCCTATTCTTGAGATTAGGCTGTTGTCATTTTACTATATAAGAATGTTGTAGAAACTTTCTGTTTCTTTTCCACTCTTGTTCTCAATCTGCTGGGTCACAGAATACAATAATTGTAACTTTACATTATAAAAAGAGATGTTGTCTTAACTGTGTCAATTATGATCTGTGACATCTAGTGGTTCAAATTTCTGTATTTATGAATAGATAACTGATGCTTGATCTATTATGCTTTCAGTTATTTAACTTCTACCTAATATAATTTGGTGGCAGGGTGTTCATCCTTGTGATAGCAGAAGGAGCATAAGTGAATATCAGTGTCTCTTTCCTGCAATTGATCTTTCACTGGCAAGTATTTAACAATTTATACTTCTTTCATGTCTTTAATGGTAGTACACGTGCTTGGTATGACTATAATATGTCATTTCAAATGATATCCCTTATCATGGACCTAATGAATATGTGGTATTTTGTTCAGATTGAAAGTGACGAGGATACCCTGTGGAAGGCCAATGTTAGGGAGACAAAGGAAGAAGTCATGGCTAGGGGAATAAAATTCCTGAACTGGTTAGGTTCAACCTCCTCCTCCCAGCCCCCCCCCACCCCCCACCCCCCTACCCCCCCCCCCAAAAAAAAAAATTTTTTTTTTATCTCTTCTAGGCGGTGGTAAAGAAGGGAATGTCTTTTAAGTTAATGGAATGTTTGTGTCTGTTCTTGGTTGTAGAAATTGCTGGACTTTGCAAGACAATATATTTTGCACATGAAAAACAGGTCTTTAATGCTTCTGTTAAAGTAAAAGAAATTCATATTGTAATAAGGAAATTGACAAGAACTACCACAAGCTGTAATTGATGCAGTTAAAAGAGCGTAGAGTCGAAGAAGAGATGGAATTTCTCCTTTTGCCTTATTTCTGATCCAATGATTGCTAGGAAAGAGAAATCTTTTTGAAAAGGTAAGTAATGACTTCTAAGAAAGAGTTAAATTGTTTTCTCAAAAGGATGTAGGGTATATGTAAATGGACTATATCAAACTTAGACATGGCAAGATTTGAGTCAACAAGATCTTATAGGTAAGCAGCAGCGAAACTGGCCCTAGTACTATATGCGGACTGCCACTGAAGGAAAGTTGATGGGGAGTTCCTCTATTTATTGTCAAAGGAAGACATTGAGAACTGGAAATTCTTTGTGGAGACTTGTTTAGTTAGTTGTCTCGACCACCTAGTAGGATGAATCAATGGAGTCATGGAATGGGCAGCTAGGGCAGGGTGGATAACAGCCGACATCAAGGAGTGTAGGTTAAGTAATCTATTGACATCATTTCGTATGTATTCCGTCAAAATAATCTTATATACAGGTGGTAGATGGTGACTTGTTTCTTATCATTGGATATATGGATGTTCACCATCCAACTTAAGGTAACAACTAACAAGTGACATCCAGATTACACTTTCATATAAGACTATTTCGACGGAATACATAAAAATGATATCAGCGCATTACTTGTGGTGCAGGTGCATGGAACTACTTATCAGGAGGAGGAATTTGTCATGGCCTTGACTGTCATATCTAGGGTAAAACTTTTTGTTAAAGAAAGGGAGAGATCCCCACCTAATGGAAGTTTTCCATGTCCTGTATAACTATCCTCCGGAAGGGGCACAAAAATGGTCCGTAACCCCAAATCCTTCAGGAACACTAACAAAGAGGAAGGCTGGAGGAAAAGTTGGGGAAGAGGCCGTCTTAAATGCACATGATGACTGACGGCAGTCTAGTGTCAGGACAGGTGAAAGCAAGTGGAAGATGACACTAGACCTAGGTTTCTTGGGCCAGGATTTATGGACATTAAATCAGTCCCTCCTTAGGCCAAAAGTGCATAGCCCATAATTATGGAGATACTGACAAACTCAAAGTTGTGATAGATTTCAGCCCAATGACAATAAGGTTAGGGGAAACACAGCTAGGAGGCCCAAGGAAGAAATCTAAAAATTGACTAGTAGGCCAGCTGAGCCTACATCTTACGAGCCCTTTGTTGAAGGAAGCGGTTGTTGCTTCACTTAAGAAAATGGTTGTCCAACCTAGGCACGACAAGCCGAGGCTCGTGTCATGTCCCAAACTGTCCCTAGACGTGATTGTCACACAACACTCCGCACCTGCCAGGCGAACTATATCCCATATAATTAACCATTTATACAACCACTAAGAGAAAATAAGTGCAGGTCTAAAAGCATTATTAATAAGTAAATGCATAATAATTATCAACCAAATCCATAATCTATTAATAGAAAATCAACGATTACTTAAGTAATAAAACTCTAGCCCAAATCTCACACTAAGATAATCGAGCATCTAATAAAGTTATATGTGTTTAACTGGCGGGCATGCAAATCCAAAGCAAAGGAAATAATTGGCATAAACTAGATAATGCTGAAAAGATGACCTCCATGAACAATGCGGTGGCTCACCTTAGCAACAGAATCAACCCTAACGAATTCATCAACCACTAGTTCTGTCGTCTGCAACAATATCTACATAGAGATGCAGGTAAATAGTGAGTTATACGTAAATATAACCCTGTAAGATCCTTGACCCGCCCCTTTGAGTACTCCTGGAACAAGTGTTAGAAAATACAAATACAACAAGGACAAAATAATATGTGCAAAAATCATATGCATTATAATATATCAAATGCGTATAATTAAAATATTCAACAAGAGCCTACCACTTCTGATACAATTTTACACTAAGACCTGTCATATTCGGGGTGGAGGAAATTAACCAAACACCCCAACACTATGCTCCAAATCTATCACGGCGGCATACATAATGCCCCAAGTATATTACAGCAGCAAAGAAATTAATTGAACACTCCAATGTTGTGGCACGAAGCCATGCCACACAACCGATCAATCATTAAATTATTTCAACATTTTAAATAAAATAGTATATTCACGGCCAGTCACAGACTACCGATTCTGCCAAGCACACGCTCGCCCCAACACATGGATCAGGCAGACAAAATATAGTTTAAAAGTAAGCTTTGAAAAGCAAGCACCAAAGCTTAAAGTCTCACTTATCTCACTTCCGCAGCCTTGCGACGTCTAGAAGACCAACCATTCTATCCAAATACTAATTAACACGTCCTAATTAGTCTAGGTGAATAATTTCCACAATTTTAGGACAAGTCAAAATCAAAGTCCACCCTCGGTCCAATTAAATAAAAATTTGTACACAAATAAATGCCAAATGAGGCACTTTAGTAGTGAACCAAAATGCCAAAACAGTGGCTTCAGTCATACCACCAAGCCATCATCCTTACTTTAATCATGGCATCATGATGATTCCTATATTCCGATGTACTTAGTAACAGTATTTGTGGCAATGTGAAATAAGAGGCCTCGTTTTCAAATTCCCCATCTCATATCTTATCGATACAAGCTATCAATCATTATCTCATCATTAGAACCTAATCATTAGTTAATCATCACCCCTCACGTTATTACCCAAATCATTGGGTAGTCATTATTCTTCCTAAATTTATAAGAACTAAGAATCAATACTACATTTTTTTCACCCATAGCAGATTAGCCTTTCATATCAAATTCCACTAACTCATTATCATTTCCATATTATTTACCCCACAATCATTGGCCTAATCATTATGTCTCCCACTCACATCACCATCATATCATTGATTCATTATTGGCATCATTAATACTTCTTAGATAAAACACACACACACACTCTCTCTCTCTATATGTGTGTAAAATTATATCCTTGGGTCTAGGAAGAAAAAGAAGCATACTCATAGAGGAATTCACTGGTGACGTGCTTGGGCAGTGAAAATTTCATAGCTTGAGGTATTGTAATTTCATATGCTAATGGGTGAAAGAAATTACAATACCTTAAGTTCTGAAATTTTCAGTGCCCTAACTCCTTAACATCACCAGTGAATTTCGCTACGAGTTTGCTTCTTTTCTTCCAAAATCCAAGGAAATAAATTAACCTATTTTCTACTCCTTAAGCCACTATGATTAATAAAACTTTCATTCTCATCTTCTATTTTTCCAAATTGGTGGTAAAGCTTGCTCTGGGCACTTGTGTAGTTTTCAAAATTTGATTCTTCTAGTGCCCCTATCTATCATTTAACCTTGAGGGAGTGAAGGAGCATTATGTATTTACGGTTTCTTTCTATTAACTATCTTGCATCACTCTTTTTTTTCCCCTTATAATTCCTTTTTCTGGTGCCCCTTTTTCTTTTGGTTTGGGCTCTTGTTTTGTTGTTTGGGGGGGGGGGAGAGGTAAGTATAGAGCTAGCTATATATGGTGTAGTATGGTCAGGCTGCGAAAGGAGTGATTTGTTAGTTTACCTATTTTTCTGACTAGTCTCTTGGTTAATAGTGATGTTTTAAGAGTGTCAAGGAATGTGGAATAGTTTGCATTCTAATTTTATTTTTTTTGGGGGGGGGGGGGGGGCGGGGGCAAATGTTGCAGTAGGCTCAGGTGCTGGCACAGAAGAAGAGAGATTGCTACTTTCCAATTTTCCTGACTAATGTCTTTGTTAATACTGAAGCGTAAGAGTGATGATAATGTGGAGCTTGTGTAACTCCTCATCTGATTATGGAAGATACAGTTTGCATTCTAAGTCAGGGATGGAGAAGAGTTTTTCTTGAATATACTGAGAATTTTAATAGACCCTTGTTGTCCGGCCCTTCCCCGGACCCCGCGCATAGCGGGAGTTTAGTGCACCGGGCTGCCCTTTATACTGAGAATTTTCATAACATTTGAGTGCATGTAACAATTACTTAGATCTGAAATAATGGCATGTTAATATTTATGAAACATCACTGAGATGAACAAGTTAAAAACTTGAAACCCTGTATTCTATCCCTCGATAAAATATCACTCTTTTACTTTACTCTCATCACAGAGAATTGAAAAGATATTTACCTCAAAGACATAACATGGATATGACACTACCGACCCAAAAAAGGGATGGAATTCTTGGTTCTTGAAATATTGACAAACTCTGATTTTGGTCATTGTGATATTTGGTTAAGCACATTTAACCTTCAACTAATTGAAGTGTCCACTTTTAATCCATCTACTCGTTAATCTTCACAAATTTAATGAATTGTTAATTGCTAAAAGCATTTAATTACCCATATGCTATGTTAAATTATATTGTTATTCCATTTTTGAGGGTAACATAGCTGTAATAACTATTCTAAGTATAACTTTTTTCCTATATAAGGAGACCAAAAACATATATTTTAAATAAAATAAAGGTTAAATATATTTGGTGAACTATCACAAGGATCAAAATAAGAATTTACCAATAACCTAGGTTGCTCGGAGTCTCGGACTCTTTACTTTAGATGCCGCACCTATGTCGACACGACGTAGGCAGAGGCGGATTTAGGGGGACCGCCGAAAAATTACACTGTATATGTAAGCAAAATCTGTTTTATACCTTTATATATTATGTTTTGAATCCCCTTGACACAGCCCAAAAGCATAGCTTAGTGGTCAAAGGGTTCAAACCTTTGTGAGGTCATTGGTTCTATTCCCACTAGCTACAACCATTTTAACTTTTTCCTTTTTTTGAATCCCCTTGGCGGTTATCTTGCCTCTGCTAGGGCTGTTCAAAACCGAATCGAAATCGTTAACCGAATCGAACTGATGCTTATTGACTTATTGATATCGGATTATCGGGGCAATGGATGGTGTACTGATTGAGATTTTATAATTAACGTCTTAACGGTTTGGGGGCAGATTACTCAATTTTCTTATCGGGTAAACCTTTAACCCGTTTAAGAATTTTTATATTTAAATTTTTACCCCTATGTATATAAAATACTATTGAAAGTAATTTGTTGAATTGCCCGCTGGTTTTATATGTGGATTGTCTGGTTTTATGTCCTTTTTTCCATGCATCTAACAAATTAAAGTCTAATTTTCTGGATTTTTGTTTTTACAATCTGGATTTCTTGTGAAGAACGAATGTTACTGAAAGTTTGATTGATTCATACGTGTATGAGTAGTCTTGAATATGAATTAGATTGGAACTTGAGAGATGACTCTTCAATTCAAAAATACTGTTAGATCTTAGATGGTATTAAAAGTTTGGTATTGATTTGAAACTGTTTGGTATTTGATTGAATGATTGCTCAAAAAATTTCTATTTGGTTTAGCCGATAAACCGCCCGTTGTCTTATTGGATGGCTAGCAGATTACTATATTTATAATCCGATAACCGATAAGTCGAACCGTTAAGTATAATTATTTGCCCGATCCGCCCGATAAGCACCCCTAACCTCCGCCACGGGACGTAGGTGTGGGATCCCAATCGGATTTAATCAATCGATTTGGGTATTTTAACAAAAATCGACTGAGAAATATGTCACTCCCCAAGCCCGGGGGTGAGACCGGCACCTAGTTTCTCATCTATCCTTGCGTACCACTTGCGACTAAGAGACTCTGAATATGTAATGTCATACTTTGACTATGGGCTACATTACAAGATAACGTGCGATACAAAATATAAAACTAAATGGAGACTAACGCTGACTAATGTCAACATAAAGTTGGGCTGGCAAGGCCGTCATAATTACTACAACTGACAAGTCAACAAAATATACGTACATGGCCTGCAAGCCCAACATACTGCACTAACCGACAGGATATGTCTACAAGTCTCTACTGATAGATGTACTGTGATCGGAACAGGGTCCCGACCTACCCATAACCTATCTACATATATATACAAGATATACACCACACTGCCTGACCCGGCAACTCCGAAAGAAGGGGAGCTTACCAATAAAGCTGAACTCGGGCAACACCTACTGAGGAGGTCTACCTGTCTGTCTGTCTGAACCTGCACGCATGAAATGCAGTGCCCTAGAAAGGGACGTCAATACGAAATAATGGACCGAGTATGTAAGGCAATATACTGAAGCTGAAGCTGAACTGATAATATAATAACTGAAAACAACTGGGAGTCGAAGAAAATCTGAAGATATGCTCATCTACCGATACTGTCTCAACTCTCTCAACATAGTGAGTAAAATAGTTGTCCGGCCCTGTAAGGCTCGGTATATATATATATATAACTGTTCTGCCGTAGTAGGCTCGCTCATAGACGCTCGGCCATACTAGGCTCTGTATCTCGACCAACTGGGCTCGCTCATAGGCACTCGACGACAGTAGGCTCGGTATATATCTTACCATCTGATCAGAGGTTGCCCAATAGAGGCCCGCCCATCGATTATAGCTCGATGGTATTGAAAATACTTTTAATACTGTATATATGTAAACTCTCTGCTCCTTTGACCGGAAGAAGGAAATACTTAACTGAATATGCATTCCCGATAAGAAGAATATGATAACTTACAAAACTAGGAAAATATATGTAATTTGCGAGACTAGCAAAATATAAGTAAATTCTGGGATACGAATTTTTCTCTATGCCTCGTTATCAAACTTGTGTAATTACGATATCATGCTAAAATGAAGGAAAAGTTTAGCCTTAACATGCATGTTTCTGCGAAATTCTTGAACGAAACCTATGCTTGAAGCTTGGATTGAACGAAATTTGGACTGAAATTTCAATCGAAATTTTTGAAGTGTTGAACGAAATGATTTCGTGGTTCAAGACAGCATGCAATGGTTTGGTTTCACGTTTTTTGGTTTTGAAATTTTGGAAGACTTTGGTTCTGTTCTTTCATGTTTTCTTTCTCAAAGACAAAAGGTCTTGTGAAACTTAAGAATCAGATTTTTCAAGTGACTACTATTTCAAGTCTTTCCTTATGAGTCATTAATGACTTTACATGTTACATTGCCACACAAACATATATGACTATGAGTCATATGCTTGAATGGTGGCATATTGCCACGTGGGGAGTAGGGGTGAGTTATTTTATTAATTTTTTATCCACTTATTAGTTAACCGGATAATGTTATGTTACCCGGTAATTAATCAAGTACCCGCATATTTTAAAAATTACCACAAATTACTTAAAATTCTACTTATTTTTAATATACTTTATATATATATATATACATATACTTTATACATTATACTACCGTGGTCATATGGTATCTCGCATGGTACTAGTTTGTAATTATCAGGTATTTTTACTTGATCCGTATTTTATCCCAAATTGGCCATTTTCAACGAAACTCGTTTTCTCTAATTCGTGCATCCTTTATCCTTCATGATACTTATTTATCGCTTGTTATAAATAGCATATATATGCTAACCTCTAGATAATATCATCCCCAAGTTTACGTCAATTTACTGAAGACGAAACTTTAACGTACGAAAAAAAACGTGAGATGTAACAAAATATGGGACAGATACAATGATTTTTGAAATCAAAACAAAAGCTATGGGAAATTGAAGAAAATGAAATGCCTTGTATATAGAAATTTCTATGTCAGACCTTTTCCTTTTATTTCGTTCTCAGATTCTCCTCTTGATCAATATTTTCTCCTTCTCGAAATACCTTGTCTCATAATCTAGACATATTTTTATTACTTTATTTTTAGATGTTTGAAATATTAATAGGCTATCCCGGCACCTGTATTTGTACCTGCATCTCTACCCTCACATCTTAAAATTTAGATCATGAAGGATTTGACATCTAGATCCGTACCTGTATCAGACACCAGCGGCCGAGACCGAGCAACTTAGCCAATAACTGAGTGATCAAAAGTGTAATTATCCCAAAAGAAAATGAAGAAAGAACATTTGACTCCTCCTTCACTGCTCTGTTCTTCCCAGGGTGATGTTTCCCTCTTTTCATTTTTTCCGGTGATTGGAATAAGATCAGATCAGAGCAGAAAAACTAGTAGTCGAGTGCTCATATATAGAAATTATTGTAGTTGAAATTTTATACCCCTTTGACTTGACCCCATTGATTATACTTTTGGGGTCTTTTCTTGTAGGTTAGAATGGTTCTCTTTGATCTGCACCTTCTGCTTGCAAATGTTGGCATTGATTGCAATAAATGATGTTGTCTTTCAGGAAAGACTTCAGCTATATCTGGGTTGCAAGTAGAGCTCAGCTCTTGCTTCTGATGCTCATGAAACCCCTCTGATCATTCAGGAGCTGATCTCTCAAATATATACACAACTGCACACCAATGAGCTACGCCTTAATCCCAAACAAATTGGGTTCTCTGTGAATCCTCACTGACATGTTGCTCCATTTAGATGAAATATGGGAGGGAGGGAGGGAGGGAGGGAAGGAGAGGGAGAGGCAGAGGGAGATAGAGAGAGAGAAAGTGTGTAAAACTTACTATTACCATGAAGATTATTAATGTTCTGTACTTCAATTTGGTTGGGCCAGGTCTACCAGCTGCTAGATATGGGATTGGATATTGTTATACTTGTTAATGAAATCAGAATGCTAAACTTTTACTGATTTACAAGTAATCCTTTACCCAAATCATGGGCAAAATAGGTGTGTTTATCAGTTTTTCTTTTCCTCATTGTAAACTTTCCCATCGATGCAGGTTGCTCACACGAAAAGAGAAGGAGATTGCTGTAGTCTCACATAATGGACTCTTGTTTCATACAGTGAATGCATTTGGAACAGACTGTCATCCTTTTGTGAAGAAGGAAATTTGCAAACGGTAATTTTATCATTTCTTTCTTTCCTCACTAAACACCGGCGGACTGGTCAATTTTTATCTTTTTTTTTTTTTTTTTTTTGGTGTGTGTGTGGTTGAATTGTCCATTCACTTTTCCTTGTCATGTAAGAGATTGCACAGTTTTTAAAATCACATAAAACGCTGTTCTTGGTAACTTAATACTAAGTATTTGACGAGAAAAGAAAAGATAAATCTAGAAATTTAATAGCAAGAGGGACTACTTTTCTAAAAGTAGCACATGGTTTAACAGTTCTGTAATCGGTAGAACGTTCTACAATGCTTCGATGACAATCAGAAGCAATCCAATGGAACAGAAAAACATCAACAAGTATTTCAAATGTTTTTTGCATATACATGCAGGTTTGCTAACTGTGAACTCCGGTCTATGGTGATTGTTGACAGGAGGTAAGCAATGCAGTTTACCATCTTCCTTTATACATCAAGACCTTTTTTGTTAGCCTCTCCCTAGTTAATTTGATTGTTCTTTATGTTTCCCAGCATGATCGGATCAGACTCTTCGATTACTAAATACCCAGGAAAAATACCTTCTGCTGCTAATTTACCTAGTGAGGCCGCAGATGAGAAAATTCTGGAGAATGATGACAACCTCAATGATAAATGATAACCATTGGTATTGACATCATTCATTATTGTGGTATATCTATGAGGATTGCTCAAGTACACCAATTATTTTTGAGAGTCATCATCATTGAAACAATATTAGACTTGCAAAGAATTCTTGGGATTCTGGGTTAGCTTCTCTTTCCAATGTGCAAGCCACATTCTACAGAACCCTTTTCTTAATGTTATGGTCTAATTAAGGTTATGAGCCTAAAATTGTTCTTGAAAAGGGAAAAAATAGGAATGGAAATAATTTCATCAAGTGGCAGCTTCCATGGAAATGAACTAGATATCTAGTTCCCTTTGAGTATGTCATAAAATTGCAGAGAAAATATGTTCCTGGGGTCAGCACAATATGATCTTAACTCATCAATGTATTGGAATTATGATATGATCCTATTAATGTTAAAAAAGGTTTTTCACTATCAGGGTAGTCAATTACGAATAACTTTTACTAGTGACAAGTATGGACTAATTACCTGCAAAAAACATGGTAAACGACCTGTGACAGTAGGTATAACTACGAGCTTCTGACATAATTGGCAGTTCGACCAAAAAATATATGAATTTTTACTTCCTATAGGAAAGGTTAACAACTTATTTATTTTAAATAAATACTATTTAAAAAAATTATATTCCATAGATACCTTATAAAAGGTTTATAGCAAAATATTTAATTTTGGTTACCTCCTAGCCCTAAATCACTAAATACGCTATTCCGTTACACTATTTTCTTTCTCTCTCTACTTTGACACATCCCATTCTCTTCCCCCATTCTTTGAAAACATAATGCTCAATCTCAAAATTCCTCTCACCCACACTATTTTCTTTTTCATTCCGATCAATTCTTGCACCGAATATTTGAATTGCAAAACGGTGGGGTGATTTCCGTTTTGCAGGGTTTATAGCAATGGTTGCGGCAATTGGGACAATGATGGTGGATTTGGTAGCTATGAGTTATTTTAGGAGATCAAAAAAGGAGATTTCTCTGTTAAGGTCACTAAAAGCAAATCAAATCCCTAACCAAATCACTAAACTCAGGTAATGAAAATAAGAAGACGCATGTTGTACCTTTCTCAAAGGTGTTTCGTGTTGTATCTTCAAACGTTGCTACGACGGATTCGCCGAAAATTAGGATTTGTTTTTGAACAAAGACGACGGAGTTTGGGGCTGAACAACTTATTTTCTGTTAATATATTTCAATGTATTTTCATGTATTTCATTGTATTCATTGTCTTTTTTTTTTCCATTGTAATTCAATGTATCTCGTTGTATTCCATGTATTTCATTGTATTCACTGTCTTTTTTTTCATTGTATTTCAATGTATCCCGATGTATTCTATGTATTTTATTGTATTCACTGTCTCTCTATATGCCATGAATGTATTCATATGCTTTTTTTAATTAATATAATTTATGTATTCAGATGTATTATATAATTTCTCTGAAGATTACTATGTTTTTAGGGTATTTTTCGGTTGAGAATCTTTTTTATAACTGAAAATAGAAAATTTGTATGTTATAATTGAGTTTGTTGAGTTATATTAGAGTCTATTATGTTAATTGATTCACTTTCCTTTTTAAAAACAGTGTAATCCCCTATTTCACGCCGTGAATACAGTCGAATACAATAAGAATACAACAATCTGTCCAGCTGTAATCCCATTTTTCACTCCATGAATACAGTCGAATACACTCAAATACAATAATTGATTAGCTGGACTTCCCTGATTAACGCCTATTTTTGCTACTGTATTCATGAATACAATAGCTTAAATACATCAAATACATCTTATAACCACAAAAAAGGTATTTATAATCCGTAATATATCAGATGGTACCTATTGATGGCTAATTACTACTAAAAGATAGTGCTTTATGAAAATTTCTCAAAAATATATCACTCGCTGGCCCATAGTTTTACATTATAACTTGTAGCCAAAAACAAATAACATATGCTAACCAACAATTAGTTTTTGAGCGGTCCTTTATCCCTTCTTCACTCTCCAGTCCTTCACGTAAAACTCTAACAAAAACTAGTCTCTACCTCCTATAATGTGGAATCTAACCAACATTAGCAATTATTTAATTTTTCATTCTTATACACTATTTGAAACTTTATTATTCTTAATGTCCATGTTTAGTTAATTACCCGCATAAACAAGTTTTGTTTACGAAATATATACAATCCACCTTAAAAGGCTCTCAATCCATTATTTATGCCTTCAATCAAGAGATTTAGTTACACCCTTTTCCTTTTTTCCTCTCCTCTCTTTCCTCTTCTTTCCAGATTCTCTCTTTCTCCCCATATCTTCGACAGAAGCTATAGATCTTGCATAGAAGTGAATTTAAACATACAATTTCTTAGTACTGCAGTTGTATGCACTTCACTAATTCAAGTCGTCAAATTTTGCTCTACAGCCTACAAGAATTACTTTATTTATCTCTTTAATCTTTTTAATCCAATTATAAGGAAAAATCAACAATTGCTGTTTGCAGTTCAATAATATTTTATTGTAACCCATAAGAAATGATACTATCATCGATAAGAAAACAGGAATGAGAACTATGTTCATATAGAATCTCAATCTCAAAAGGAGTATATGGCTGCATTTTTTAGTTTCTTGCTTTTATCTAAGTTTTTGCTCAGTACTTCAACCACCATATCCATATGGGAAAGTCATGAAAAAGCAACGGAATGCCGCTTACGAATTAGCAATCTCACATAGAACAATTACTCAAAATAGGGAGGAGAAAATAAGTGAATTGGAAGAAAACAGAAAAACAAAGCAACAAATCAGAGATAATATAAATTGGGAAATCACAGTGAATTTTGGGGAATTCACTATGTTGTTCAACTTTCATACAATATGTCTTTTGTATATTTTGTATCTGATTTATACCTTGTAAAAATAAATTTCATACAACTAATTATATATTATACAATTTATCTACAACTTATCTACAACTTTCCCATATTATTTCTACCCAGTTAAATACAACTACAATAACATACAACTTAAATATAACTTTTATACAAAATTTATACAACATGTCTTTTGTATATTTTGTATCTGTTTTATACATAGTAAAAACAAATTTCATACAACTAATTATATATTATACAACTTATCTACAACTTTCATACATTATTTTTACTCAATTATATACAACTACAATATCATACAACTTAAATATAATTTTAATACAATGTTGTTCAACTTTCATACAATAGTTAAATAAATAAAAGAAAAATATATAAACAACAAAATACGATTTTTCTACAATTTTACTACAATTTCGTAAATATAATGTATATCATGTATTCTTCTTCTTCTTCTTCTTCTTCTTCTTCTTCTTCTTCTTCTTCTTCTTCTTCTTCTTCTTCTTCTTCTTCTTCTTCTTCTTCTTCTTCTTCTTCTTCTTCTTCTTCTTCTTCTTCTTCGAGTTTCAATCTGAAATTCAGCCAAAACCAAGTCTAATCTTCACCAAAACCCCTCAAAATTGAGATATAAACTCCAAACCATATTTTCAATTGTTTGCAACAACACCCAATCCAAACAAATAATAATTTTTGAAAACCCAAATTCGAATTCAAAGCTTCAAAGCTTTTTAATGGTGGAAATGCTGCTATCTTTTTCTTTGCTTTACATTACTGAAATTAGGAGTTGATAGATAGAGAGAGACATAGAGAGAATTCCGAATTCTTTGCAACAACATCCAATTCAAACAAATAATATTTTTTGAAAATCCAAATTCAAATTCAAAGCTTCAAAGCTTTTTAATGGTTGTCAATGGTGGAATTGTGGGTGAGTGCAAGATACGTGGGGGAGGGGGATGGGATGTGGAGAAAGAAACGTGGGGAAGTGGAAGATATGTTCGAGTAATTTTAGGACACTAATTATTATCATTAATTCCTTTAAAATGTACATAAATAGTAATTGGGTATATAAAATGTAATTATAGTAAAACTTGAGTAGGATAATATAGTTTCATATAGTGTATAGGAATGTAAAAATCTCTTTTAGAAATGCAATTAGCTTATTTTAGATAAAAAAAAAGAAAAGCATTTCAAAAAGAACAGTAAAGATAAATTTGCAATGATAAATCACTATTTTGATGCACCTAACATAGAAAAATTAAAGGACCTAGAACTCTTCCTTATCGGTGAAGAACTTCCAGCATATTATGTTGGACTAGTATATTATGCTGGATGTTCAGTATATTATACTGGAAGTCCAATATATTATGCTGGAATATTTTTTGGATTTTGAATAGTGTTTTTATTCAAATTTATCTTTACAAGAAAAATGGCTAAATTACGATTACTTTTGAAATTGCGGCTATTTTTCAATTACCACTAGTAAATCTAGCTATTTTTGAATTTATCAATGTGTATATATTGTATAGTTAGTGTATACTTATAAAAATACGGATATATTATATATGCATTTATTGTATATGAGATACACTAATTATACATCTCATATACAAAGACCTTCGGAAGAAGAAGAAGAAGAAAATAGCACCAATAACCACTTGCACAAATACACTTCACTCTTCACTTCTTCACAACAGATGCACATAAATTCATCCAAAAATGAATCATGAAGTTCCAACCTCTAAAACGGTCAGCAAAACACCATTAAACCACCACCAACATTTACATTGTATAAATAATATATATAAAAAGTATAACAGTACATATACACCTATTATATAACATATATACATTTGAGGTTGCTGCAAAGAAGTCAGAGCTGGGAATATACACTAATGATACATTAGGGATACACTAGACGATACACTTTATACAGAATTTGTACAATGTAATAGTATATTGTCACGACTCAAACTCCCACCGAAACCGCGACGACGCCTAACACTGCTTGCTAGAAAAATCAACAGTTTAGATATCATGTTCATCTCATTCACAATTACAAAAATTTAGACAAACTACCAAAGTATGACAATTAGAGTCCAATCTTTCACCAAAATCACTAATACATAAATTTATCAAGGAAAACTATGATTCTTCCAACTTTCAATAACAGATAGGACATTTCAATTACCATTTAGCATGAGAAAAATATATCTCTATGTATACATGTCAAATATACATGTCAACCCAATAACACCACAGTGAAATCATCAAATATAATCCCACTTAGCACACTCACGGTGCCTGTCACAAGTGCCCCTTACCATCTCGCACACAACCACACTCAGCACTATATGGGTTCCTGGCACAAATGCCCCTCACCAAAGTACATATATAGCCATGTACATGTGCTCACCGTGAATATCAGGCTCCGGATGGGCGGATCCTTGCCCAAGTACTAATCAATAATCAATATCACATAGCCCAATCAAGGGACATGGTGCACGCGTCGCCCCCTAGTTAGTATCACTTAGCCCAATATGGGCCTAGCAATGCGTCACCTCAAAATCAGTACCGAATCGGCTCTATGGCCCAAGCTCAGTCATCAACCGCTCAAGTCTCAGTTAACCATATCTCACAATACTCAGTTTAACAGTATTACATATATGAGGCATCAACAACATGTGAGAAATCAAAATAAGAATTCACCGATACAGAGATATCATAAAGAGATAAAACATCATGACTGGAATTATGTTTACAATTAAGACAAACAACTCAAAACAACAAGAGTAGCCCTATCATGTCTCAACAAATAAGCACATAGCCTAGACATGATTTCTGACATGGATGATCGGTCAAATAATCATAAAAGTGGAGAGAATACGGGTACAACGAGGCATAATAGCAAAAGAAGTCTCATACGAGTTTGAAGTCTACCTGGATCATGGATATCCCGGTGCACGCACACACGTCTGTCACCTAGCACACATGGTTAATTACCCTCAAACCAAGTTTAGATATGTTACTTACCTCAAAACGCATGAAACAATACTCCAAAGAGCCCTTCCTGTGCGAATCAACTCCTGAACGGCTTGAATCTAGTCACAAACAACTTAATATAATCAAATAATGCCATAGAAAATAACCCCAAACAATAAAATTTGATCTTTATAAAAACTAAAAATTTAACTCAGGCCCACATCCCGGAACCCGACTAAACTCGCAAAATTTCGAACACCCATTCGAATACAAGTCCAACCATACCAATTTCTTCCAATTTCGACTCCGAATCGGGGTTCAAATCCTCAAATTAAATTTAGAAAAGTTTTTTTACTAAGATCCCCAATTTCTTTAATTAGATTCATCAATTAGACGTTAAAACAAGGATGGAATCTTGGATAATAATCAAATCCGAGTCAAAAACACTTACCATAATCCAAATCGTGAAAATCCCTCCCAAAATCGCCCAAATCTAAGCTTCCAATCTCAAAACATGATAAAATAAGTCAAATTCCCGAAAATAATATTTTAAAGGTCTGCCTAGGCATATGCATCGTGATAGCGGGACAACCCTCGCTATAGCGAAGAACAAAAATTCCAGCTGCCCAATAGACATTACGCCAGCGCGGCCCCAGGCTCGCGATCGCAACTTACTAGCTGGCAAGCCAACGCGAACACGGACCATTTTATGCGATCGTGTAGTCTAAAACTTGACGCGCCCGACCATCCTTCCCTTCTACGCGAACGCGACTCCTTGTACACGAACGCGAAGGCCACTTCTTCTCAAGCTCCGCGAACGCGACCTCCACATCGCGAACGCATTGAGCAAAACTCACCTGTCACCAATCACCCTTCGTGATTGCCGATCGCGGCCCTCTTTCCGCGAACGCAATGAACAACAGAACACCAGAAGACAACTGATTCAAAACAAGGGAAAATGGCCCGAAACCATCCCGAATCAAACCCGAGACTACTGGGACCCCGTCCAATCACACAAACCAATCCCAAAACATAACATGGACCTGCTCGAAGCCTTAAATCACACAAAACAACATCAAAACCATGAATCGAACCTCAGTTCAAGCCTAAGGAACTAATGAATTTTCAACTTCCAAAACTCATGCTGAACCATATCAAATCAACTCGGAATGACCTCAAAATTTTCATACAAATCTCAAATGACACAACAGACCTATTCCAACTCCCGAAACTACAATCCGAACCCGATATCATCAAACACAAATTCCGGTCAAATGTATGAACCTTCCAAACTTTCAACTTTCCAACTTTTGCAAAAAATCACCAAATCAATGGACCTCCAAATCCAAATTCGGACACACACCTGAGTCTAAAATCACCATAAAATGCGAACCTATTGGAACCATCAAAATACCATTATAAGGTCGTCTATACAAAAGTCAAACTCTGGTCAACCTTTGCAACTTAAGTCTCCAACCAAGGGATTAAGTGTCCCAATTCACTCCAAAACCTCCTCGAACCCAAACCAACCAACCTCGCAAGTTACATAACATCAAATATACATATGTAAAGCATCAAATAGGGGAAACGAGGCTCAAATATGCAAAATAACCGGCTAGGTCATTACATTCTTCCCCTCTTAAACAAACGTTCGTCCTCGAACGTGTTTAGAATTATACATGGAGTCTAAAAAAGGTAAGTATATCTGCTCTGCATCTCCCGCTCGGTCTCCCAAGTAGCCTCCTCGACCAGCTGACCTCTCCAAAGAACCTTTAGCGATGCTATATTCTTCGATCTCAATTTTTGGACCTACAGGTCCAAAATGGCCACCAGCTCCACATCATAAGTTAAATCCTCGTCCACCGTGCTGAAGTCTAATACAAGTGACAGATCCCCATAATACTTTTGGAGCATGGAAACATGAAACATTGGGTGTAGGGCTAGGCATATATCGGGTATAACTGATAGCCTGAACCGAAAAAAGCTTATTGGGGTATCGATATTAGGTTATTGGGTTAACGGTTCGGTAACGATTTAATATTTTTTCGTTATTGAGTTATCAGTTCGGGCCTCGATTTGCCCAATTTCTTAACGGGTTAACCGATAACCCAATAAGAATTAGTACTATTTCAGTTGTGTTTGGACAACTGTTGAATTACTATTACTTTTGTTGCTCTTGCTACAATTGGTCTCTGAAAAAAGACATTGATCTCTTGATTATGGTTTGGCAGGAAACCAAAAAATTGTTATTTATGTTCCTACTAACTGCTATTTCCAACGAATTAGAGATGGAATGCTTATGGAGTTGTAGTATCAATTTTTGAGATTGCACAGGTCTTGAATTTATCAAAATGAGGCATATTTCAAATATTAGTTGTGGCCAGAATGCAGAAATGGATAGTATACTATATGTGAATTCTTCTCTTTTTTGCTTAACTCCAGTGGATTATCTTCTATTTTTTGCTTAACTCTAGATTGAGTTATCTTATCGAGTAAACAGATAATCGAACCGATAATGATCGATAATCGATTAAATAATAATGGATAACTGATATCTTATTGGTTTGGTTATCAGTTTATCATATTTGTAAATCGATAACCGATATGTTAAACAGATAATATTCATAACCGAACCAAACCGACCGATGCCCAACCCTAATTAGGTGAACTCCTGATAGACTAGGTGGCAACGTAAGTCTATAGGCCACCTCTCCAACTCTCTCAAGCACTTCAGAAGGGCCAATATACCGAGGGCTTAACTTTCCCTTATTCCCGAACCTCATCACACCCTTCATGGGTGATGCTCTGAGTAGAACATTCTCACCTACATATATGCAACATCATGTGCCTTCCTGTCTACATAACTTTTCTGCCCAGACTGCAATGTACGAAGCCGCTCCTGAATCACTTAACCTTATCCAAAGCATCACAGACCAATTCAGTGTCGAACAACCTAGCCTCTCTAGTCTCAAACCAATCAACCGGAGAACGCCATCGCCTCCCATATAAGGCCTCATACGGAGTCATCTGGATACTCGATTGATAACTGTTGTAGGAGAACTCTACTAGCGGTAGAAACTGATCCCATGATCCCTCGAAATCAATGACATAGGATCGTAACATGTCCTCCAATATCTAAATAGTGCGTTGGGACTTCCCGTCCATCTAGGAATAAAATGTTATACTTAGCTCGATCTATGTGCCCAGCTCTCGTTTCACTGCTCTCCAAAAATGCAATCTGAACTGAGTGCCTCAATCCGAGATAATAGACATGGGCACACCATGAAGGCAAACAATCTCATGAATGTAAATCTGAGCTAGCTACTCTGAAGACTAGGTAGTTATGACTGGAATAAAGTGTGCAAACTTGGTCAGCCTGTCCATAATAACCCACACTACATCAAATATCCTTAAGGTACGTGGAAGTCCAACTACATAATCATAGTGATACGCTCCTACTTCCTCTCTGAAATGTCTAGCCTCTAAAGCAAACCATCCGATCTCTAATGCTTGTACTTCACCTACTGACTGTTTAGACGTTGAGCAAAATACTCAACAATATCCTTCTTTATCCTTTGCTACTGATAGCGCTGCCTCAAGTCCTGCTACATCTTCGCGGTACCTGGATGAATAGAATTCCGTTAACTATGGGACTCCTCAAGTATCAACTCACGCAACCCATCCACATTAGGAACAAAAATACGGCCCTGAAGCCTCAATACCCCATCATCACCAATAGTAAACTCCTTGGAATCACCATGCTGCACTGTGTCCCTTAGGAAAATTAAGTGAGGGTCATCATACTAACGCGCCTTGAGGCACTCAAACAAAGAAGACCGTGATACCATACAAGCCAGAACCCGGCTAGGCTTCGAAAGATCCAACCTCACAAACCTCTTGGCCAAAGCCTGAACATCCAAAGCTAATGGTCTCTCCCCAATTGAAATAAATGCAAGGCTACCTATGCTCTCAACCTTCCTACTCAAAGCGTCAGCCACCACATTGGCCTTCCCGAGGTGATAAAGAATGGTAATATCAGTCCTTTAGTAGCTCTAACAACCTCTATTGCATCAAGTCATATCCTTTTGCTTGAATAAGTGTTGGAGACTCCTATGATCTCTAAAAATCTCACAAGACACACCGTAAAGATATTTTTGCCAAATTTTGAGCGCGTGAACAATGGCTGCCAACTCCAAATCGCGCACTAGGTTGTTCTTTTCATGGGGCTTCAATTGACGCGAAGCATAAACAATCACTCTCCTCTCCTGCATCAACATGCACCCAATGCCAATCCGTGAAACATCACAATAGACTATATAAGAACCCAATCCCCAAGGCAAAACCAGAACTATAGCTGTAGTCAAAGCAGTCTTGAGCTTTTGAAATCTCTCCTCACACTCATAGAACCACCTGAATGGGGCACCCTTGTGCGTCAATCTAGTCAATGGGGCTACTATAGATGAAAACCCTCCATAAAATGACGATAATACCCAGCCAACACAAGGAAACTCTGGATCTCAATAGCCGTAGACGGTTTGGGCCAACTCTGAACTACCTCAATCTTATTTGGATCCACATTAATCCCCTCATTGGACACCACGTGACCTAAGAATGCCACTGATTCTAGCCAATACTCGCACTTGGAGAATTTAACATATAGCTTCTTCTCTCTTAGAGCTTGGAGCACGATCCTCAAATGCTGCTCATGATCCTCCCAACTACAAGAATACACTAATATATCATTAATGAAAACTATGACAAATGTATCAAGATAGGGCTGAATTATGTTGTTTATCAAATGCATAAAAGTTGTTAGTGGCATTAGTCAGCCCAAAAGACATCACCAGAAACTCATAGTGACCATAGAGGGTCCTGAAAGCCGCCTTTGGAATATCTGACGCTCGGATCTTCAACTAATGGTACCTCAATCTGAAATCAATCTTCAAGAATACCCTAGTATCCTGATGTTGATCAAATAAATCATCAATACGTGCTAGTGAGTATTTGTTCTTGATAGTAACCTTGTTCAACTATCTCTAGTCAATGCATATACTCACATAACCATCCTTCTTCTTCTTCATAAAAAGAACTCGTGCACCCCAAGGTGGCACACTAGGCTTGATGAAACCCTTATCAAGCAACGCTTGTAACTGTTCCTTTAACTCACTCAACTCTACTAGTGCCATGCGATATGGTGGAATAGAGATGGGCTGAGTGCGTAACACCAATTCAATACCAAAATCAATATACCTGTCGGGTGGCATGCCCGACAAGTCTGTGGGAAACACATATGGGAACTCCCTCACTATTAGGACTGACTCAACAATAGGAGTAACAACACTAACATCTCTCACGAAGGCCAAATACCCCAAAACCCCTCCTCAACCATCCGTTGAGCCTTCAGAAGAGATACCACTCTACTAGGAACATGATCCAGGGAGCCTCTTCACTCCAACCTCAGCAACCCCGGCAATGCCAATATCACGGTCTTAGCGTGATATGGTGACAACCAATTCATGCCCAAAATCAAATCAAAATCCACTATGCTGAGTAATAAGAGATCAACTACCCCCAATGGTAACCACACACGACCGATATACATGGTCTACCACAATAGAATCACCCACCAGTGTAGATAAAAGTAGGCGTATCTAAAGAATCACGAGGCATATCCAAATAACAAGCAAAGTATAAGGACACATATAAATAAGTGGAACTAGTGTCAAATGACATTGAAGCATCTTGGTGGCACATGGAAAACATACCTGTAATTACGGCGTTGGAAGCAACTATCTCTGGCCTGGCGGGAAATGCATAGCAACGAGCCTATCTACCATCTGATTGACCTCCCTCTAGGGCGAACTTATCCTGTATGACCTCCACCTCAAGTTGGCAGAGCAGGTGGTGTAGCAACTATTGCGGGAGTCATAGTCTAGCTATGCCCCAACTCCCTACACTCGTAGCAACCTCAAACCGAGAATGACTGCGGGGCCTAAGTCGGACCCCATGAACTAGAATAACCACTGGAAGAACATGGTTTTGACGAACCCTGAAATGATGGAGTACGGTACGATGTCTAAGCTTGGAGTGCGCTGAACAGGGGCGGAGCTACTTTGGTTGAAGGGTGGTCAACTGACTACCCTTCGCCGAAAAATTATACTACATACAAGGTAAAATATTACTTGTTATTGATTAAAAACAAACTTTGATCACCCTTGCATAGCCCACTGGCAAAGCGTGTTCAAAATTTGAACACCCTTATTGAATTTCCTGGCTTTGCCACTGGCGCTGAATGATGACTGAACTAGGAGAGCATGATATGAACTTTGGATAACTGACGAACCACGAGGAATCTGACAATCTGCCTAAGAGTGCCTAAAAGGATGACCTCTACTTTGATGTGACAGACCCCCAGACGAGGTATCACCAAAACCACCTGAACCATGGGGCCTCTTGCCCTCCCTCTCCTCTCGCTCAAACATACGAACATGCTCCAAGCCTGTATCAATCTCAACCACCTGGTCAAACCTAGAATCTGTCTCGACTTCTCGAGCCAAACTATAATGTAAACCATAGTTAAGGCTATCATTGAACCTCCTAATCCTCTCTCTCTCTCAGTTGGAAACAAACATACTGCATGGTTTAGCCGCTCAAATTCCCTATGAAACTTTTTTTCGCGAGTCCGTGGGACAAACTTCTCTAAGAAGAGAACTGAGAACTGATGCCATGTAAGTGGTGATGTGCCAGCTGGACTGCCCGACCCATAAGTCTACCACCATATGTAGGCTACCTATGCCAGCTGAAAAGTAGTAAAGGCAGTGTCCACAATACCCGTCGTGCGAAGAATCTAATGACGCCGATCCAGAAAACCCTGAGCATCCTCTGACTCTCCTCTACTGAACTTGGGAGGATTATGCCTCTTAAATTGCTTCAACCTCTTCTGCTCCTCATCGAACATAGATGGTCCAACCTCAACCTGAGCGGCAACAACAGGCTAAACTGGTAATACCCCTAGTGTCTGATAACCTAGAACTAGCTGCTCCGGTGTAAGGTCGACAGGAGTTCGGGCTCCTCCCCCAGCCTGTGAGGTAGCTGGTGCAACTGGTATCATACCCACCTGAGCCAAGCTCGTGTACACACTTAAGATCTGAGCCAAAGACTCCTAAAGGCCAGGTATAGCAATAGACACTGCCGGTGTCTGAGCTGGTCCTACCAGCTCAATAGTATCCGGAACTTGCTCATCCACTAGAGCAACTTATGGATCCACAGGTGCTGCTCAAGCTGTATTGCGAGCCCTATCTTGGCCTCTGCCTTTTGCGGCCCTGACTGGCGGCACTAGAACCTGCCCGGCCGATTCGGCTGAACGCGTCTTCACTGTCTGTGAGAGAATAGAAGAATAAAGTTCAAACTTTAGAGTTAACAAAACTGCACAATAAGAATGCAAAATAAATAAGGTTTCGTAATAGTTTGGTAGCCTCTCGAATATAAGTACATACGTCTCCGTACCGATCCGCAAGACTCCAAGACTCTACTAAACTTTCTCATGACTTATGAGACTTAGGTAACTTAGTGCTCTAATACCAACCTGTCACGACCCAAACTCCAACCGGAGCTGCGATGATGCCTAACACTGCTGGCTAGACAAGCCAACAATTTTATAATAACAATGAACTCAATAAATAGAACTTAATGATCTCAACAACAAAAATATCATGAAATATCTGAGAAAGACAATGATAACACTAGTACAATGATCCCAATGACATGGTGTTAGTAAATAGACGAGCACCACAGAATCTCAAAATACATGGCCAAATCCTCAATACAACTGTCCAAACAGTAGAACAGTAATAACATAAATAAATGAAAGAGAACTTCAAGGTTTGTGAATGATATATTAGCTACCTCGTGGTCTCTACAAGCTGGTATCAGTGTGAACTTTAGCAATCACCACGTCCGAAAGTACATGGATCTCCACACGAAGTGCAGAGTGTAGTATGAATTCAACCGACCCCATGTACTCAATAAGTAAAAAACCTAACCTTGTGCCGAAAGCAGTGACAAACTCGGAAGAAAGTCAGTAACCATCACGAATAATCAATAGTAACTCAGCATATAATGAAAATAGTAAAAGTAAATAACTCAACGATATCATGTTCAGCTCGTTCACAATTAAAAAAAAATTAGACATGCTTCCCAAGTATCATAGTTAGAGTCCAATCTTTCACAGAAATCACTAATACATAATATTATCAAGGAAAACTGCAATTCTTCCATCTTTCAATAACAGATAGGATATTTCAATTACCATTTAGCATTAGGATAATACATCTATATGCCTAATATACATGTAAAGTCAATAACATCATAGCGAAATCATCAAGTATAATTACATTCAACATGCTTATGGTGCCTGGCAGAAGTGCCCCTTGCCATCTCGCACACAAGCACACTCAGTACTATACATGCACCTCACACAAATTCCCCTCACCAAAGCACATATATAGCCCTGAGCCTGTGCTCACTGTGAATACCAAACTCCGGAGGGGAGGTTCCTTGACCAAGAGCTAATCAATAGTCAATATCATATAGCCCAATCATGGGGCCTGGTGCACGCGTCACCCCTAGTTAGTACCACTTATCCCAATGCGGGTCTAGCGTACACGTCACCTCAAAATCAATATCAGATCGACTCTATGGCCGAAGCTCAGTCATCAACCGCTCAAGTCTTAGTTAACCACATCTCACAGTACTCAGTTCAACAATCTTACACATATGATGCATCAACAACATGTGAGAAATCAAGATAAGAATGCACTGAGATAAAGTTATCATATACGAATATAACATCATAGCTGAAAGAATGCTTACAATTAAGGAAAACAACGCAAAACAACAAGAGCAGCCCTATCATGTCTCAACAAATATGCACATAGCCTAGACATGATTTCTGACATGGATCATATCTCAAATAATCATACAAGTAGAGAAAACACGAGTACAACAATGCATGATAGCAAAACAAGTCTCGTAGTTATTTGAAGGCTACCCGGATCATGTATATCCCGGTGCACGCACACACGTCCGTCACCTATCACTTGCATCACCCCCAACACATCCCAAGTTTCATAGTTCATAGGGTTAATTACCATCAAACCAAGTTTAGGTATATCACTTACTTCAAAATGCCTGAATCAATACTCCAAAAAGTCCATCCCGTGTGAATCGACCTCCGAATGGCTCGAGTCTAGCAAACAACTTAATATCATGAAATAATGCCGTAGGAAACAACCCCAACCAATAAAGATTAGATCTTTATAAAAGTCATAAAGTCAACCCTTACGTGCACCCAGGAACACGACAAAACTCATAATTTCCGACCACTGATTCAAATATGAGTCCAACCATACCAATTTAATCTAATTTCAACTCCGAATCGGGGTTTAAATCCTCAAATTACATTTAGAAAAGTTTTTTTTTGTTGCTAAAATTCCCAATTTCTTCACTTAGATTCATCAATTAAATTCTAAAAACAATGACAGAATCATGGAAAATAGTCAAATCCGAGTAAAAAATACCTACCCCAATCCAAATCGTAAAATTCCCCTCCAAATCAAGGGTTTTATTTCATTCTTAATCGTTTGATTTAGAGAGCTCGGTTTTTGGGTGATTTTGGGAGAGAATTTCAAGGGTTGATCAGGATAAGTGATTCTAACTCGGATGTGGCTATTATACCTGAATTCATCATCGTTTTTATCATTTAATTGGTGTTTTGAGTTGAAAAAATTGGGGATATTTGTGAAAACACCATAGACTATATTTTGAGGATTTGAAGGTCGATTTGAGGTCAGAATTGAGTAATTTTAGTATGGTTGGACTTGTTATTGAATGGGTGTTTGAATTTTGTAAGTTCGGTCGGGTTTTGAGATGTGGGTACGTGGTTGAATTTTGAGTTGACTTTTTGATTTTCATTAAATATTTCAACTTTAGTATTCGAAATAGTTTACTATAGCTTGGTATAAAGTTATTTTGGCTAGATTCGAGTCGTTCGGAGTTGGATATTCGCAGAAAAGGCTAACTAATGGATTGAGTTAGCGTGTTTTGTTAAGTTTATTGCCTAACTTTGTGTGGGGGAATTACCCTTTAGGATTGGTGTTGATTTGCGTTAATTGTGGTACATGAAAATTGTGTATGCAGGGTGACGAGTGGGTACACGGGCTAAACATGGTAACTGACCGTTTTAAGCTTTGTAAATTCTTTTCATGCGTTTAATTGAGTTGTTATAACATGTTATATTCATCATCGTTAATCTATCCTCACATGCTTCACTTGACATTGTTAATACTTGTCTCATCTCTTACTTGTTTTTCGCTCTTACATGCTTAGTTGAAGTTACTACTTTCTCATTTGCCTTGTTACATATTCAACTGCTGAGTTGCCTTACTTGAAGTTATTATTTCTTGGAATTTATATTGTTGAGTTTTGGTGTGAAGTTGTAAAGGCCATGATCACATTGAGGCAAAGTTGTAAATTATTGAAATATCATTCTTATTGAGCTATTCACTTTTGGTTGCTATTGTTAATACTATTGTACACATTGTGGTTGAGACACGAGCTATTTATTGTGGAAACAATGTTATTGTTGACTTCTTTGGCAAGTTGTGGTATTGGACACTTAGTTGCGATTTGTGATATGGTGGGATATTGATACGCATGCAGTGGTATAACGATAGGGGTTGATACGCATGCCGTGAGATAAGGTGAGTTTGATACGTGTGTTACTAGTAGGGGAACTACTTGAATCCACGTGGTGTGATAAGGTGGCTAAAATGAGGGTGACTATTTTGGGAAAATATTTTTCAAAGCTAAATGCAAGGCTTCCGCAGTGACATAAGGAAAGATTGTGATTGTGATTGTTGTGAGCACGTAATTTTTGCCTTACGAAAACTACTCCAAAATAAATCAAAAAATAAAATAAATTTCTTTTACTGTGTAATTTCTGAATTTGCGTGGTGTTAAATATTTGTGTTATGTCCGTAAATGTTTACTTTGTCATAATAAAAATGAAAATTAAAATAAAATACATGTTGCATGCATATAGGATTTAATTATGCATTTGAAAGATAATTTAAATAAAATCACAAAAAATATGCATTCGTTCTATTTTTAAATGTGTCGTTATGTGATTAATGATTTATCTACGTGTTAATGGTTATTTAAAGATAATTAGTATTATTGTAATGATAATTTTGTTTTTATAATTTTTTGATTAGAATTTTATTAATTAATAATAAAATAAAATAAAATAAAATAAGTTGTAAAATAAAAAATTGGACCTAGATTAAAATCCAGGCCCAAAACCAAATTACTCCCCCTTCAGCCCAATTCAGGCAACCCAGGCACCGGTCCAAATCAAACGAGTCAAAACGACATCGTTTGATTGTAGTTTATCAGGGACCGTTGGATCAAAGCCAACCAACGGCTGAGATCCCACGAACCTTAACCCATATCCATTACCCGACCCAGTGCCCCGATTCAGCCCGACCCCAGCAGTAAACCAAACGACACCGTTTGGCTAAGTGAACTAATCCTGGCCATCTATTCTCATTGATCCAACGGTCAAGATTAATCCACCCCACACCTATATAAGGACCAAAACCTTACCCCGGCCCCCCTAACTTAACACCCCCCTCCTCTCACTGTTCATCGTCTTCCCAAACACACCCGTAACCCTAGCCGCCCTAGAATCCCACCGCCTGAAACCCGGCGGCATCAACGTCGCCGGTCACCAAAATAACACCCTAGACTCCTCACCACTTCCTCTACACAGATCTAACCTTAGTTTCCTTCGAATCAGACCCCAACTCTTCGAATATTAAATCGAAGGTGGGTCTGAAAACTCAAACCTTTCCAATGGCTTCCAAAATAACACCATAGTACCCCCTAGCATGCCTCGTTATGGATCTGAAGTTTGTTTGGCTCGAATCATTTCCGTGTTTCTCGAATCTTCTTTTGAAGATTCGGACCAAACAAGAACAAACTCCGATTCCTCCCAAATTAACACCAAATGACCTTTAGGCTTCCCTCACCCTTGTGCCATCTTTGGTTTTCCTCGAATCTACCCAGAAGTGTTTGGATTTAAAAGCCAAGGTCTGAAACCCTAAATTTTCCAACCTTGGCATCTTTTTCACTTCAGACGAAAGATTGAGGTTTAACCGACCTTAGTCAAAGTATTTTCAGTAGAAAATACTTCAACTAAGGTCTGTTTGATTTCAAACAAAGTCCAAATCCAAGTTGAGTTGAGTCCGGTTGAATTTGAAGGTTCAGAGGTAATTTTCTGTTTCTTATGTGTATTCTACATGTATTCTATGTTCGTTTCATTAGTTTGTTTAAATTTTTATACTTTTCTAGTTCATTCTGTTATACTGTCTCCTACCCGTCTACTTAATTCTAAATGTAAATTGTTTCTGTTGGTTGTGATTATTCACAATGTAAGTAATCGACTCGATTAAGTTCGTCGATTAGTTATATTATGAATTCTCATTTATGATAATGCTGATTGAAACAGTCTGCTTCTATTGTTTTAGACTGATTATGGACAAATGTTGTAAATAGTCAACTGATTAATACTCGTCAATTAAATCATGTTTGTTTGCAAATCAGTGAATTCAAATGTATGATGTGTATATATTGTTTTCTGAATAGGGCATTGTCAGTATATTGATAATGCTCCTGTGTATGTTTGATCTTTATTCAATGTTTAAGTCCAGTCTGAATTGTTATAATGATTTCAGTGATATGTTGTTAGTTTTGAATTCAGTGTGATTTTACAAGTGTTGATTAAATGTAATTGTGTTAGAAAGTTACATCCTTAGTTAAGATTCAGTCCAAAACTTTAGGATTGGTTATAGCTACTTAAACAGATTTTAAAATCTGTATTGTTAGATTCTGAATTTAAGGCAGTAATAACAGTAATTACAGTAGGAAATCTGGGACATTTTTTGGGACAAAATAGTGAGGGTAATGTGATAGAATAAGTGGACTGAAAGTGGAATGTTGGTTGGCTATAATTTAAGATACTAAATGGGAAACAAAGGGTAATGGGCTGCTGAAAAATCAGGATAAGAGCACTTAGATTTAAAGTATTCAAAAGCAGTTTTAATGGAAAATTTTCTGATTTTTAAAAGGAGAAAAGGGTCCAGGCAGCACTAGAAGGGTACAGGACAGCCCTGTATAAATAGAGGGGGATTGGGACTGATTTAAGGGCAGATTTGAAGAGAGAAAAAATCAGTCTTTGAGAGAGAAAGAAGGGAGCTCTTTTAAGAAAGAAAAACAAGGAAAAAAGAGAGCTTTCAGGCAGATTTTGAAAGAGAAAAATCTGATAAGAGAGATTTTTTTTGAGGGCACATTTTGAAAGAGAAAAATCTGATAGAGGCAGATTTTAAAACAGAAAGATTTTAAGAAGAAAAATCTGATTTTGAAAGGAGAAGAAATCTGATTTAGGAGCTCTTTTAGAAAAAGAAATA
The DNA here is from genome assembly GCF_000393655.2 of Nicotiana sylvestris. NCBI lineage: Eukaryota > Viridiplantae > Streptophyta > Magnoliopsida > Solanales > Solanaceae > Nicotiana > Nicotiana sylvestris. The sequence goes on from NC_091059.1 coordinate 37,738,996, forward strand.
GAAAAGAAAATATTCGCACACACACACACACAGTGAAGCTGAAACAGAAAAAATAGAAAAGAAAAGAAAAAATCAGAAACTTTGTTGTTCTTTTTGGAATCTGTCCGGGTCTGTGTACTGATACTATTTGGTCTTAAAATCTGAAGTTCTTTAAGAAGCTTTACTCTTGTGAATCTGGGTTTCTCGGGTCTTGTTATTGCTCAAATCTGTGGAAATACTGATATTCTGCCAGTATTTTGTTACTGCTGCTACTGCTGAAATTTACTTCTTCTACCTTCATTTCCAGGTACTTATCTTTTGAATTTTATGTTGAAAAGAGATTCAACATGACAAATCCATGAAGCCTGAATTGCAATTCTGTTTCCAATTGTCCAAGTTCATTAGTTTAAATTTCATTTTTTGTTTCATGTTAGTTAACTAGTAGTGAATTCAATTTGATAGCTATGAGTTAATTGTCTTATTTTGAAATTCATATAAAGCTTTGTAATAATGTTAGCCATTCCGAAATCTCATTGGTATAGGTATATGTGAATTGTCAAAACAGGGAGTAAGGCATAAAAATGGGCCATTGATTACATCCCATAATACCATTAGCTAAATGTAAAGTAGAATGGAAATATTAAGAAGTTACATTAGTAGTATATCTTGTAACAAATATGATTTTGTTTAGATTGGTATAAGTTATTATATGGTATGATGACAGGTATAATCATATGAGTAAAGTGAGTTGGTATAGCTCGTCATGATGTTAAGAATATTATGAATGTTTAGGCGTACAACTATGTTGTATGTAATACAGTTCGAATTGAATCAATTTGAATAATAACTCTTTTCTCATCAATTTGATTATTTATCGTTATAAATAAACTGAGCAATTATAATTCTGGATCAAAAAACAAGCATGTGAGAATGAGGTGATATGTATAAGAACCAATCGCAACACTTTATATCAATGGTAAATAAAAGTAGAATTTGCACTAATTAAAATAAATAAAAATTGTTCAAAAATACTTCTTCCCTTCATAAATTATTTTTGTGAGTTTCATATGGCATTCATCCTTTGGTATATGTATATGTTGTATTTGTGAAGAATAGTATTAATCATGTTCTTATTTTACTTTGAATTTGAATAGTCTTGGGATGAACATAATTAATACTCGGAAATTATAGTCAACGGGCAATACTTAATAAATTGTGAATTCTTTTAAGAATTTAAAGGCATCCCCTAAAATATGAATTTTACAGGAATTTCATATAAAAAATGTGTAGATATAATAAACAATTTTGTGGAAAATCCATAATATTATTACAAAAATTTTACGCAATTAGGGATGCGTTCGCGTACCCTGATTATTTTTTTTAAAAAAAGCAAATTCGGATTATGCGTACGCGCAATTTCGAGCGAATATTTAAGAAAAGGATTTTTCCAAGGATGTTAAAATAATTTCATATAACCCGAGGTGTGCAGTTCATTATTTAAATAAAAAGGGTGATGATGTTCCTGATTTTATTTTAAATTTCGAACATATATTTTTTATAAAAACTATAACATGGACAATTTTATTGTGTACACGTACGCGTGGCATGATCCCCGATAATTATAAAAAGTATATAATACAAATATACGTACGCGTAATTCGTCCATATAATTGTAAACAATAAGTAAAAAGTGGTAGTAAAATCATGCAATAAAAACGTATTTAGTAAAATCAAGATAATTAAGCCAATAATAAAAACAGTTAAGCGACCGTGCTAGAACCACGGAATTCGAAAATGCCTAACACCTTCTTCCGGATTAACAGAATTCCTTACTCAGGATTTCTGGTTCGCAGAATAATAAACAGAGTCATATTCTCCTCGATTCAGGGATTAAAATTGGTGACTTGGGACGCCTTAAAATTCCCAGGTGGCGACTCTGAAATAATTAAATAAATCCCGTTTCGACTGTCCTTCAATTGGAGAAAACTCCCCCACGCGCCCCGCGGGCGCGGTAAAAAGGAGGTGCGACAGCTCTGGCGACTCTGCTGGGGATAAAAGTGTAAACTGTAACCCAGAACCATTGGTTCAGGGTTTAAAGAATTCGAGCTTAAAATATCTGTGTTAATTGGCTTTATTTACTATATGATTTTCAACTGTTTATATGCTAATATGCTAAATGTTGCTTTTTACCGCTTTAATATTATTTGAATTGTGAATATATACAACTGCTACGAAACCCCCTTCTTTCTGAGTCTTCTGAATTTATGGTGTACACGTGCGCGTGACCCACCTTTCTGTTAAAGTCATACCAAATAAGACGGAGTTGGGACAAGTAACTAGGCCGGGCAGACTTTCGTGCTCCCGGTACGTTGCCCCCGCTTCGGCTCAAACTGTCCGTTTGGGTAAGCCAGGTTTAGAACAATCAACCTCAGGTTTTACACTTAGAATAACTCAGCCATGTACCGGATCCCTAGTAGGAACGTCTATTTGCATCATATACATTTGGCCTTGGAGACTCAACACAGGGGTTGGGTCTGTCTAGGACAGGTGAACCCGAAACAAAAAGACCATCCTGATGCATCCTACTTGCTACTTGTGCATTCATTTGCCTCGAACATGCTTGTTGACCAGCTTAAACGAAATCATGGTGAGAAGAGAGGAATAAAATGGGTTTTTTTTAAATCTTGAAATAAAGATAATTTAATAAATAAAATGTTTTTTTTAGTGTAAACTTTCAAAAAATATAAAATTTTGAAAATAGTTTTTTATTTTATTTTCAAAATGAGTCTTAACTTTATTAAATTAAAACTTCAGATACAAAATGAGCACCACACAAAGCCCCTCATCCACGAGTACAGAAGAATTTCTCTTTCAGCTTCAAATATGGTGGTATGATTTAGGCGAAGACGGTCAAAGATGGGTCGTCAAGAATTTGGGAAACCTCACGGATATTATGAAGGTTAAACCCCGTGATGATCTGATTGCGACATTAGTAACTTTTTGGGACCCTGCTCACAATGTCTTTCGTTTCTCTGACTTCGAGCTTACTCCTACATTAGAGGAAATAGCTGGATATGCTGGTTTTGACGGAAGTCTAAGAAATCAAAGCCTGATATTCACAAAGGCTCCTTCGGTACTTCGATTCTTCGGCCTTCTGAACATCAGCAGTCAAATCAGGAAAAGCAATGTCATCAATGGATGTTGTTCCTTTAACTTTTTGTATTCAAGGTTCGGAAAGTCAGATGGGTTCGAAATTCATGAGAAAGGCCTTACTAACAAACAAAACAAAGACATCTGGCAGATTCACCGTCGCTTTGCCTTTATGGTGGCTTTTCTAGGAATCGTGATCTTCCCAAACAAAGAGCGAACAATTGATATTCGCACCGCAAAAATTGTGCAAATCCTCACCCCCAAAGAAAATCACACCCTTGTCCCCATTATTCTATCAGACATTTATCGGGCTTTGACTTTATGTAAATCAGGAGCAAAGGTCTTCGAAGGATGCAAAATTTTGTTGCAAATGTGGGTGATGGAACATCTCCAACAACAACCCAAGATCATACAGTATGGGTCAAACAATGATAATTGCATCGAGAGCTATGAGGAAAGAACAAAAAATTATCAGGCTCCAGAAGGAATAGAAGCATGGGTATCTCATCTAAAGGCTTTAACGGCAAATCAGATTGAATGGACTTTGGGATGGCTCCCGATGAGGGAAGTAATACACATGTCAACCTCAAATAGTTATCTACTACTATTGGGATTGAGAAGCATTCAGCCGTATGCGCCACTAAGAGTCCTAAGGCAATTAGGGAGATATCAAGTAGTTCCTGATGATGAAGATTTGAGTATGCAAGTAATCGAATTACACCTAGAAGCCACTATTCCCGAGGCTCTACTTCAGCAGATGTGGAATGGATGTCGATACTTAAAAAGTGATACTCAAGTCCCAGACACTACAAAGGGTGAGATAAATCCTGGATATGCAAGGTGGTTTGAAAAACGGTCTCGCGTGGATGATGTACCAGAGCCTGAGCTAAGAAGGCCAACAAAAAGACCCCATGTTCAAAACTTCAATGATAAAATCCAAGAGCGGTTGATCTGGGGAGAAAAGGAAAAAGGGTACAAAGCAACTATCCATGCCCTAAAAGAAAATCTGAGAAGCCTCAGTCTGGAGAAAGATTTGCAAGCACAAGAAGCCGAAGGCGAGAAGAAGAGTCTAGCTTGTGAGAATGAAAATCTTCATGCTCGATTCCAAAAAATGAAAAGAGTTTCTGAAACACCAAAGAGGAGCTGGAAGGATCAAAAAACCATCGCCAATCTTTTTGAAAGAATGCAAGATTATGATTCTATTCTTGCAGAAAACGAAAGGACGTTGAGCAAAGCAAAAGAAAGGATCCAACGATTAAACGAAGAAGCCATGTCTAATAAGGAACGCCAAGATAGGCAATCCGAAAAAGACAGGGCACAATTCAAGAAGGAAAAAGACCATTGGATATGATCAGAAAACCAGCTTCGTGCACAACTAGAAGAGGCAAGAAGATGCAACAGAGAACATCAACAAGCAGACCTCGATAGGGAAAAAGCGCAAGCAAGATTAGATCAGGCCAGACTCCGAGCTCTGTTAGAATCAGCTCTAGATCGTGAAAACCGTGTCAGAGATATAGCCACCACTCGTCAGCAGCAATTGCAGAACCAAGACCAACGTCTCCAAGGTTTCAGGGCACAAATCCACGACCTGGCAGTCTTCACATCTCAAAGTTATGTAAACTGCCAAGGAATGGATAATGAAAGGTTTACAGAGCATGCACCCACTTTTTCTCGTCATCTAGCAATGGAGTTGGAAATGATGTATCGTACGCTGGGGGGCCATCCAGGTCAAGCCCCACATTGAGCAGATAATCCAATATTTGACAACAAAAGTGGAAAGTGGGGCATGTTGTGAGATGTTAAGAATTGTATCTTTTATTTTGATTTAAGTGTGTGTGTTTCAAACCATTTTCTTAAAAGTTTTCAAATGTAATTCCATCTTTGTATAATGAATAAAAGTGATTGCCTTTAGTCCGAACTACGCAAGGTCTGATTCATGTAAGGGCATGATACGTAGGCAATCTCTATAAGATTCGACCACCACAATAAAAGATATATATAATAAATAAAAGTGAATAACAATAAAAATTTCAAGAAAGCTGGGACGACACAAGCAGCCGAGCAAATGCATAATAGAAAGGGATTATTTGTCTAGGAGCATTGCATCTCAACGTGTGATTATATATGTGTTAAACTCTCAAAACTAACAAGTTTGTTCATTTTCAGAATTCAAGCAGTTAGTTTCTCTAAAGAGTATACTGGCATATTATCACTATCACACAAGATCAAAAGGACCAATACCCGAAAGTATGTCTGTCCCAGATGTTGACACAGGTATGGAGCTAGAGGAGATGGATGTCGGGAAAATGAAAGAAGAGATGTTTAAACTCAAGCAGCAAATGGCTGAGATGTACCAAGCCTGGTCTACAGGACAGTTACCCCCATCTTACCCAAATAACCCTGCTCCATCAATGACCCACACTCAGGATAATATTACCACTGAATTATCCCCAAATTTCCCCATTTACCAGCACTACCGAGGCACCACCTCTCAGACACCACAGTCTCCACCTCCGAAACCAGTTCCATACTTTCCTCCACCTATGACTCCTGTTTTCGTAGCACCTCCCCCTGCTACATTTCACAAATCTCCTAGTGAGCCTACATTCCAGGCCCAGGACAACCAATATTACCCCCGGAGCCCACCCTCAAAGCCTCCGAAATTAATTCAACTGCTCCTCGTTTTGATCTCCCAACCGAAATTGACAAGCCAGCCAAAAATGCTGAACAAGAAGAGATGTTCAGGAAGGTCAAGAGTTTAGAACAATCGTTCAGAGACATGCAAGGATTAGGTGGGCAAGTCAGTGTAGCATACAAAGATTTGTGCTTATTCCCCAATGTACAATTACCAGTTGGCTTCAAAATGCCCAAATTTGACCTATACAATGGGCACGACGACCCAGTAGCCCACTTAAGGGGTTTCTGTAGCAAGATGCGAGGAGCTGGGGGAAAAGATGAATTATTGATGGCTTACTTCAGTCAAAGTTTAAGCGGATCAGCTTTGGAGTGGTATACACGCCAGGACCATGGGAGATGGTACACCTGGGATGACCTGGCACAGGCATTCGCATACCATTTCCAATACAATCTGGAAATCATCCCAGATCGATTATCTTTGACAAAATTTGAGAAGAAACACAATGAAAGTTTCAGAGAGTATGGTTTTCGGTGGAGAGAACAGGCAGCAAGAGTGGATCCTCCTATGAAGGAGAGCGAAATGGTAGACTACTTCCTCCAAGCCTTGGAGCCAACTTACTATGCCCATCTGGTTTCAGCGGTTGGAAAATCATTCAACGAAGTGGTGAAGATGGGAGGTATGGTGGAAGAAGGTCTCAAAACAAATAAAATTATGAGCTATTCAGCAATTAAGGCAACTACTCAAGCTATTCAAGGCGGGGTAGGAGGAATCGGAAGAAAGAAGAGGGAGGAAGCAGCGGTAGTTGATTCAGGAATTTGGTCGGGACCCAGAGGTTCACCGCTTTACTATAATCAACAACGACCTCGCCAATCAGCTTACCACCATGATTCATCCCAACACTACTATCACCCTTCGGAGCCTCATTTCTCCATTAACCATGCTCAAGCATACAATCAGCCACCTGTTCACACCAATTGGCGTGCTCCTGCCACACCAAGTACTTACCCACGAGCCTATCCCGGACCAGGTTTCAGGCCGAGGCCAGCGTTCAGGGGGGAAAGAGAACAGAAAAAGAAAACTTACACTCCATTGGGAGAGTCTTACACTAGTCTGTTCCACAGGCTGAGACAGCTAGACATGCTGAGACCAATACAATCCAAGCTACCCAATCCTCCTCCAAAGAATCTGGATTACACCATTAGCTGTGAATATTGCTCCGGTGCACCAGGCCATGATACGGAGAAATGCTGGCATTTAAAAAATGCAATACAAAAGCTGATTGATACTAATAAAATCGAGGTTCAAACCCCCGAAGCCCCAAATATCAATAGAAATCCAATGCCAGCCCATCAAGAGGCTAATATGATAGAAATCATACAAGCTGATAGGGAGACAAAGAAGCCGTCACAAACTGTCATGATGATCAAGTCTCATGAAGCCAAATCAGATAAGCAGTTAACAGAGGAGAAGCCGGTACCTAAGCAGAACAGAAATGGTGATGGACCATCTATGATAATCGAGGAGGGATCATCGAGCAAAGTTGCCGCAAAACAAGAAAGGCCGAAAGTGATAGTACCAGGGGTTGCTAACAAACCCATTGTATTCGTGGAAGGAGCCCGTACAGATCGGGTTATTATCGCACCTGTAATCCAGCTGCCGGTCATCAACAACAAAGCCATCCCATGGAACTACGAACGGGTGACTGTAATGTACAAAGGAAAAGAAGTCAAGGAAGAAGTGTGTGAGGTGCAAGGCTTGACTCGTTCGGGAAGATGTTTTACGCCCGAAGAGTTAAGAAAAACTAAAAACAATCCAACACCAATAAAGAGAGCTGTGACGGAAGAAGAGGCGGAAGAGTTTTTAAGAAAAATGAAACTCCATGATTATTCTGTTGTGGATCAATTAAAGAAGACGCCCGCTCAAATTTCATTGTTGTCATTACTGATTCATTCAGAGGAGCACCGTCTGGCTTTGATGAAAATCCTGAATGAGGCTCATGTTCCTGAAAAGATCTCCGTAAATCATTTAGGAAGAATAGCCAACAGAATCTTTGAGACAAACAGAATTACATTTGCTGATGATGAATTACCTGTGGAAGGTACTGAGCACAACAGAGCTCTTTACCTCACCGTGAAATGTGAAAACTCCGTAGTAACCCGGGTATTGGTTGACAATGGGTCAAGTGCAAATATCTGCCCTCTCTCCACTTTAAGCAAATTAAAAATTAAAGAGGAGAGGATCCAGAAGAATAGTATCTGCGTACGGGGGTTTGACGGTGGAAGCAGAGATTCATTTGGCGACATAGTGTTGGAACTAACAATAGGGCCAGTTGAATTCACAATGGAATTTCAAGTGTTGGACATAACTGTCTCTTACAACTTGTTGTTGGGCCGACCATGGATCCATGCTGCTAAAGCAGTCCCGTCAACACTACATCAGGTTGTCAAGTTTGAATGGGATCATCAAGAAATAGTTGTGCATGGGGAAGAAAGTTTAAATGCTCGCAGCAGTACCATTGTACCGGTCGAGGGAACAGAAAATGACCAGGGACCATGGGTATACCAAGTATCCGACACAGTGTCGGTAGAGAAAATTCCAGAGGGGAAATACCTTCCGAATCCAAAGATATCCTCTGCATCAGTCATGATAGCTTATGAAATGTTAAAGAATGGTTTTATACCCGGCAAAGGCCTGGGCTTATCTTTGCAAGGAATTATACAACCAGTATCTCTCCCCGAGAACTGGGGAACATTCGGTTTGGGGTTCATACCCACCGTAAATGACGTGATAAAGGCCAGAAAGTTGAAACATAAGGCATGGGATCTTCCAAAACCAATCCCACATCTGTCAAAATCTTTTGTCAAGACCGGTGCTAGAAATCGCTCGATAACAACAATTCCTAAATCCCGGGTCAATCCTGAGGAAGAATTAATTGAAACATTCGAGAAATTGTTTGATGATGTGAATATGTTGGAAAATGGAGAAGGGTGTAGCGACGCAGAAGTTCAATTCGTTGGGCCAGAAACAAAGCTTAATAATTGGAAAGCCACTCCTCTCCCCATTCGAAAGGAGTCTTGGTAGTTTATTTTGATTTTCTTTCAAGTTTGTTTGGGTTACTTCAGGGTTGTAATCCCAAAGCTTATCTTACAGTTTGTTTGAAGTGTGCAAACCTTGTTATCTTTCATCATCCAATAAAAAGCAGTTTCCTTTTTATTATCATTCCTGATAGTTTTTTCTTTTTTCTGTACAGTTCTTTTTACGCTGGCTCTAGTGATATGGCATGCATGAGGAATCCTCAGCCCAGTCTTAAAAATCAATCTGGTTCCGAAGTAATAATTCAAGAAATATATTGTGATTATGAATCAGAATATGATGAAGATGAGGTTTTTGAAGAGATTAGTAAAGAGTTAATTCACTTTGAGGAAAAAATCAAACCTAACTTGAGTGATACCGAGGACATCAATATAGGGGACACGAGTAATATCCGAGAAACTAAAATAAGTGTCCATCTGGAACCAAAGATCCGAGAGGAGTTAATTAAAGCACTCATAGAATTCAAAGATGTTTTTGCATGGTCGTATGACGACATGCCGGGCCTGAGCACTGATTTAGTGGTTCACAAATTGCCCACCGATCCAACGGTGCCTCCTGTCAAGCAGAGGCTGAGAAAATTCAAGCCTGACATGAGTGTGAGAATTAAGGAAGAAATCACCAAACAATTGGAAGCAAAGGTCATTCGAGTCACTCGATATCCTGTTTGGTTGGCTAATATCGTTCCTGTACCAAAGAAAGACGGCAAAATTAGAGTATGCGTCGACTACCGCAATCTCAACAAAGCAAGTCCAAAGGATAATTTCCCATTACCCAATATCCATATTTTGATCGACAATTGTGCCAAGCATGATATAGGATCTTTCGTGGATTGTTATGCCGGGTATCATCAAATTCTAATGGATGAAGAAGACGCAGAAAAAATGGCATTCATCACACCATGGGGAACTTATTGTTACCGGGTAATGCCATTCGGTTTAAAGAACGCCGGAGCAACCTATATGAGAGAAATGACCACAGTGTTTCATGATATGATACACAAGGAGATTGAAGTATACGTGGACGATGTGATCATAAAATCAAAACATCAGGCCGACCACGTTGGAGATTTGAGGAAGTTCTTTTTAAGACTTCGCAGGTACAACCTCAAGCTTAACCCTGCCAAATGCGCATTTGGAGTTCCATCTGGAAAGTTGCTAGGATTCATAGTCAGTCGACGAGGCATCGAGCTAGACCCATCAAAAATCAAAGCCATCCAAGAATTGCCACCTCCCAGGAACAAAACTGAAGTAATGAGTTTGTTGGGAAGGTTAAATTATATCAGCAGGTTTATTGCTCAGCTCACAACAACTTGTGAGCCAATTTTCAAATTGTTGAAAAAGGATGCTGCGGTCAAATGGACCGATGAGTGTCAAGAAGCGTTCGATAAAATAAAAGGGTACTTGTCGAACCCACCCGTGTTGGTCCCGCCTGAGCCAGGAAGACCTTTGATTCTTTACTTAACAGTTTTGGAAAATTCATTTGGTTGCGTATTGGGGCAACATGACCTCACTGGCAAAAAAGAACAGGCCATCTACTACCTTAGCAAGAAGTTCACAGCTTATGAGGTTAAGTATACTCATCTGGAAAAGACATGTTGCGCCCTAACATGGGTAGCTCAAAAATTGAAACATTATTTGTCATTCTACACTACTTACCTCATTTCTCGGTTGGATCCATTGAAATACATTTTTCAAAAGCCTATGCCAACGGGAAGACTTGCAAAGTGGTAGATATTGCTCACAGAATTTGACATCATCTATGTGACTCAAACTGCAATGAAGGCTCAAGCACTGGCCGATCATTTAGCCGAAAACCCGGTCGATGAGGAATATGAGCCGTTGAAAACCTATTTTCCTGATGAAGAAACAATGCATATCGACGAGGTTGAGCGAATTGAAAAACCTGGCTGGAAACTTTTCTTTGATGGAGCCGCTAACATGAAAGGAGTCGGGGTAGGAGCCGTAATCATTTCTGAAACAGGGCATCACTATCCTGTTACGGTTCAATTGCGATTTTATTGCACCAATAATATGGCTGAATATGAAGCTTGCATTTTGGGGTTAAGGCTAGCCGCAGATATGGGTATCCAAGAAATCTTGGTCATGGGAGATTCAGATCTTTTGGTCCATCAAATTCAAGGAGAATGGGAAACTCGAGACTTGAAGCTCATACCATACCGACAATGTCTACATGATCTTTGTCAGCGGTTTCAATTAGTGGAGTTCCAACATATTCCAAGAATACATAATGAGGTTGACGATGCATTGGCTACCCTGGCATCAATGTTGCATCATCCGGACAAAGTTTATGTAGATCCGATATATATTCAAGTCCACGATCAGCACGCTTATTGCAATATGGTCGAAGAAGAATTTGATGGTGAACCATGGTTCCACGACATCAAGGAGTATATCAGGATGGGGATATATCCCGCACAAGCCACAGGAGATCAAAAGAGGACCATTAGACGATTGGCAAATGGATTCTTCTTAAGCGGAGGAGTTTTGTATAAAAGAACACCAGATCTTGGATTATTAAGATGCATAGATGCCAGACAAGCTACAACTGTCATGTCTGAAATACATTCGGGAGTTTGCGGACCCCACATGAGTGGATATGTATTATCAAAGAAGATCCTCCGTGCTGGTTACTATTGGCTTACCATGGAGCGAGATTGTATCAGTTTTGTGCGCAAGTGTCATCAATGCCAAATACACGGAGATTTGATTCATTCTCCACCATCCGAGTTGCACACAATGTCGGCACCATGGCCCTTCGTTGCCTGGGGCATGGATGTGATTGGACCAATTGAGCCGGCAGCATCCAATGGGCACAGGTTCATTCTGGTAGCTATTGATTATTTTACCAAATGGGTTGAGGCCAAGACATTCAAATCAGTGACCAAGAAAGCTGTGGTCGATTTTGTCCACTCAAATATCATATGTCGATTCGGAATCCCGAAGGTGATCATCACAGATAACGGTGCTAATCTTAACAACAACTTAATGAAGGAAGTATGTCAACAGTTTAAGATTACACATCGCAACTCTACCCCATATCGGCCCAAGGCGAATGGAGCAGTAGAGGCAGCCAACAAAAACATAAAGAAGATACTTCGGAAGACGGTAGAAGGTTCAAAACAATGGCATGAAAAATTACCATTTGCATTATTGGGATATCGCACTACTGTTCGCACTTCAGTAGGAGCAACTCCTTATTTGTTGGTATATGGCACTGAAGCAGTAATTCCTGCAGAAGTTGAGATTCCTTCCCTTCGGATCATCGCCGAAGCAAAGATTGATGATGATGAATGGGTCAAAACCCGTCTGGAACAGTTAAACTTGATTGATGAAAAACGATTGGCCGCAGTATGTCATGGTCAATTATATCAAAGAAGAATAGAAAGAGCATACAACAAAAAGGTGCGTCCACGGAAGTTTGAAGTGGGTCAGCATGTGCTGAAACGTGTTCTTCCACTTCAGGTTGAGGCGAAAGGCAAATTTTCCCCGAATTGGCAAGGACCATTCATTGTGACCAGAGTATTGTCGAATGGTGCACTATGCTTAACAGATATTGAAGGCAAATGCATAGATATGGCGATCAATTCTGACGCGGTAAAAAGATATTATGCATAACTTTTGAATGTTTGTATTTAGCATTATTTCGAAGATTGGAATGACAAAGGCAATTTATTCTGCTATCCAAACACTATACCCTTTGCTTCCCCTTTTGAGCCATATTTGTTTCGTTCCTACCCTCTCTTGGAATCGATGAAAATCAAATTGAAGTAACAATAATAATGGTAATAAAAAAAATCACTATTATTTAGTGAACTACGTTTGACCTGATTCCTCAAAGAAGGATACGTAGGCGCCTCACGGCTCGGTCATAGGGTGCACAACATACACAATGTGCACGAAAAGAAACATTAAGAGACCCCAATCAAGAAACTGGGGCAGGAATTGTATTGGAAATAAGAAAAGATTCCAAGAGTTGTAATTTTAAACCCATACCAAAGCTATTTAGCTTTTAATACCTTTTCCATTTCTAACCCCATACCAAAAAGACCTTTCGATCAATCTTAGAAAAATGCTGAGACAAAATGCTGAGACAAGCAAATGAAGACGGTTCATAACACTCTGGTACAAACAAGAAAAGAAAGTAAAAATGAGAGAGTCTTATAGGTGAAAACCCACACGGGCACCATAAGGCGACGGAAGTTGAGAGAAAAGTAAAAATGAGAGAGTCTTATTGGTGAAAACCTTCGTAGGCACCATAAGGCGAAAAGGAAGTGAGAAATGAACAAATGAGGAAGGTTTATCGGTGAAAACTCTTTGAGACATTGCAAGTCCAACAGGTCTGTGAAATGAAAAATGAAGTTGGATTATGGAAATTTTGGGAAAAATAAAAATGAGACAATTGAAAGGAGATTGATTAAAAGACTGGGTTGATTAATCCGAAATGCATACCCTGATCATTGGTGCCAGTAACTTCAATCAGATAAGTTTTTATTCTTTCTCCAACAGTCATCCAAACTTGAATTTTTCTTTTCATTCTATAATTGTCGAAATCAGCGTGTTTCGTCACTAATAATCTTACTTTTCTAAAAGCTTTGAGATAAGTTTTATTCCAAACAAATAAGAAGGAATGTCAAGGTATACTACCAAGATTCAAGGTTACATGATGCAAAATACGGCCATGAAATGCGGGAGATAAAAAGATATGGGTGTAAGAAAAGTGAAATCAAAAGTGGATCAGCAAAATCAGAAGAGACATATGATCACGGCTAAAAGGGTTCGAAGGAAAATATACAGAGGGAAATCCTATAGTCAAGGATCAATTACAAGGACAAAACGGTCTTTTTCAACCATTCCAAGGCAATAAAAAAGAGACGAAGAGAAGCCTCACCATCGACAAGAATACCCCAGTTAACCACCCTGCTTTAAACTAACGAAGTTTTCTTTGATTTAAAACAGGGGAAAAGACAATATTTGTGTCAGGAAATACCTGGTAAAGAATTAAAGAAATCAGGCGTCCACCTGGAGAATGAGGATGAGAATTGAAGAAGTCAGGCGCCACCTGGAGAATGAGGATGAGAATTGAAGAAGTCAGGCGTCCACCTGGAGAATGAGGATGAGAATTGAAGAAATCAGGCGTCCACCTGAAGAATGAGGATGGGAATTGAGGAAGTCAGGCGTCCATCTGGAGAACGAGGATGAGAATTGAAGAAATCAGGCGTCCAACTGGAGAATGAGGATGGGAATTGTGGAAGTCAGGCGTCCACCTGGAGAACGAGGATGAGAATTGAAGAAGTCAGGCGTCCACCTGGAGAATGAGGATAAGAATTAAAGAAATCAGGCGTCCACCTAGAGAATGAGGATGAGAATTGAAGAAGTCAGGCGTCCACCTGGAGAACGAGGATAAGAATTAAAGAAGTCAGGTGTCCACCTGGAGAATGAGGATAAGAATTAAAGAAATCAGGCGTCCACCTGGAGAATGAGGATGAGAATTGAAGAAGTCAGGCGTCCACCTGGAGAACGAGGATAAGAATTATAGAAGTCAGGCATCCACCTGGAGAATGAGGATGAGAATTGAAGAAGTCAGGCGTCCACCTGGAGAATGAGGATGAGAATTGAAGAAATCAGGCGTCCACCTTCAGAATGAGGATGAGAATTGAAGAAGTCAGGCGTCCACCTGGAGAATGAGGATAAGAATTAAAGAAGTCAGGCGTCCACCTGGAAAATGAGGATGAGAATCGAAGAAGTCAGGCGTCCACCTGGAGAATGAGGATGGGAATTGAGGAAGTCAGGCGTCCACCTGGAGAACGAGGATGAGAATTGAAGAAGTCAGGCGTCCACCTGGAGAATGAGGATAAGAATTAAAGAAATCAGGCATCCACCTAGAGAATGAGGATGAGAATTGAAGGAGTCAGGCGTCCACCTGGAGAATGAGGATGAGAATTGAAGAAGTCAGGCGTCCACCTGGAGAATGAGGATGAGAATTGAAGAAATCAGGCGTCCACCTGGAGAATGAGGATGAGAATTGAAGAAGTCAGGCGTCCACCTGGAGAATGAGGATGAGAATTGAAGAAGTCAGGCGTCCACCTGGAGAACGAGGATAAGAATTAAAGAAGTCAGGCGTCCACCTGGAGAATGAGGATGAGAATTGAAGAAGTCAGGCGTCCACCTGGAGAATGAGGATGAGAATTGAAGAAATCAGGCGTCCACCTGGAGAATGAGGATGAGAATTGAAGAAGTCAGGCGTCCACCTGGAGAATGAGGATAAGAATTAAAGAAGTCAGGCGTCCACCTGGAAAATGAGGATGAGAATCGAAGAAGTAAGGCGTCCACTTGGAGAATGAGGATGAAGAATTAAAGAAGTCAGGCGTCCACCTGGAGAATAAGGATGAAGAATTAAAGAAGTCAGGCGTCCACCTAGAGAATGAGGATGAAGAATTAAAGAAGTCAGACGTCCACCTGGAAAATGAGGATGAGAATTGAAGAAATCAGGCGTCCACCTGAAGAATGAGGATGAGAGAAGAAGAAGTTCTGGCGTCCACCTGGAGAATGCGGACAAAGAATTGAAGAAGTCAGGCGTCCACCTGGAGAATGAGGATGAAGAAAGAAAACAAGCAGTCAGGAACCCACCTGGAGAACGAGGGAATGCAATTGAAGTGTTGAAGTCAAAAGCACGTTCATATGAGAAAGGAGCACACTTAAAGTCAATAAAACAGAGGAGTCCAACAAAATCCCCAGCAAGAAACAACAAGAGTCCCAAAAGAAAATACGGGACACAATGAAAAGGAATACGGAATAAACCAAATGCCCAAGAGTCCCCAAGATATCAAGACAACAAGAAACGCAAGGGCATGATCTAGATAAGATTTTTTATAATTCCTGTACCATAATCTAGTTTAGTTTTTGTATTACCTTTGAAGTAAGGTGTAATAAGGAGGTCAGCAAGCAGTAAAAACAGCACGAAGCAGCAGTAACATCACAGTCCCACGGTAGTCCCAGCTACCCAAAACTTCCCGAACTACATTGACCTGATTCCTTTATAGCCAAGGATATGTAGGAAACCTTTGAAGCAGAGGTTCGGTCAAATCTTTCAAAAAATGCTTCCCACGGAGTATTTGAACGGGCAAAAATCGCTCGTGTCCGCTCACTTTATCTTTGCACGAAAACTCTTCGAGTTTCCGCACAAAGAGGGGCAGCTGTGAGCACGTAATTTTTGCCTTACGAAAACTACTCCAAAATAAATCAAAAAATAAAATAAATTTCTTTTACTGTGTAATTTCTGAATTTGCGTGGTGTTAAATATTTGTGCTATGTCCGTAAATGTTTACTTTGTCATAATAAAAATGAAAATTAAAATAAAATACATGTTGCATGCATATAGGATTTAATTATGCATTTGAAAGATAATTTAAATAAAATCATAAAAAATATGCATTCGTTCTATTTTTAAATGTGTAGTTATGTGATTAACGTTTTATCTACGTGTTAATGGTTATTTAAAAATAATTAGTATTATTGTAATGATAATTTTGTTTTTATAATTTTTTGATTAGGATTTTATTAATTAATAATAGAATAGAATAAAATAAAATAAGTTGTAAAATAAAAAATTGGACCTAGATTAAAATCCAGGCCCAAAACCAAATTACTCCCCCTTCAGCCCAATTCAGGCAACCCAGGCACCGGTCCAAATCAAACGAGTCAAAACGACATCGTTTGATTGTAGTTTATCAGGGACCATTGGATCAAAGCCAACCAACGGCTGAGATCCCACGAACCTTAACCCATATCCATTACCCGACCCAGTACCCCGATTCAGCCCGACCCCAGCAGTAAACCAAATGACACCGTTTGGCTGAGTGAACTAATCCTGGCCATCTATTCTCATTGATCCAACGGTCAAGATTAATCCACCCCACCCCTATATAAGGACCAAAACCTTACCCCGGCCCCCTAACTTAACCCCCCCCCTCCTCTCACTGTTCATCGTCTTCCCAAACACACCTCTAACCCTAGCCGCCCTAGAATCCCACCGCCTGAAACCCGGCGGCATCAATGCCGCCGGTCACCAAAATAACACCCTAGACTCCTCACCACTTCCTCTACACAGATCTAACCTTAGTTTCCTTCGAATCAGACCCCAACTCTTCGAATATTAAATCGAAGGTGGGTCTGAAAACTCAAACCTTTCCAATGGCTTCCAAAATAACACCATAGTACCCCCTAGCATGCCTCGTTATAGATCTGAAGTTTGTTTGGCTCGAATCATTTCCGAGTTTCTCGAATCTTCTTTTGAAGATTCGGACCAAACAAGAACAAACTCAGATTCCTCCCAAATTAACACCAAATGATCTTTAGGCTTCCCTCACCCTTGTGCCATCTTTGGTTTCCCTCGAATCTACCCAGAAGTGTTTGGATTTAAAAGCCAAGGTCTGAAACCCTAAATTTTCCAACCTTGGCATCTTTTTCACTTCAGACGAAAGATTGAGGTTTAACCGACCTTAGTCAAAGTATTTTCAGTAGAAAATACTTCGACTAAGGTCTGTTTGATTTCAAACAAAGTCCAAATCCAAGTTGAGTTGAGTCCGGTTGAATTTGAAGGTTCAGAGGTAATTTTCTGTTTCTTATGTGTATTCTACATGTATTCTATGTTCGTTTCATTAGTTTGTTTAAATTTTTATACTTTTCTAGATCATTCTGTTATACTGTCTCCTACTCGTCTACTTAATTCTAAATGTAAATTGTTTCTGTTGGTTGTGATTATTCACAATGTAAGTAATCGACTCGATTAAGTTCGTCGATTAGTTATATTATGAATTCTCATTTATGATAATGCTGATTGAAACAGTCTGCTTCTATTGTTTTAGACTGATTATGGACAAATGTTGTAAATAGTCAACTGATTAATACTCGTCAATTAAATCATGTTTGTTTGCAAATCAGTGAATTCAAATGTATGATGTGTATATATTGTTTTCTGAACAGGGTATTGTCAGTATATTGACAATGCTCCTGTGTATGTTTGATCTTGATTCAATGTTTATGTCTAGTCTGAATTGTTATAATGATTTCAGTGATATGTTGTTAGTTTTGAATTCAGTGTGATTTTACAAGTGTTGATTAAATGTAATTGTGTTAGAAAGTTACATCCTTAGTTAAGATTCAGTCCAAAACTTTAGGATTGGTTATAGCTGCTTAAACAGATTTTAAAATCTGTATTGTTAGATTCTGAATTTAAGGCAGTAATAACAGTAATTACAGTAGGAAATCTGGGACATTTTTTGGGACAGAATAGTGAGGGTAATGTGATAGAATAAGTGGACTGAAAGTGGAATGTTGGTTGGCTATAATTTAAGATACTAATGGGAAACAAAGGGTAATGGGCTGCTGAAAAATCAGGATAAGAGCACTTAGATTTAAAGTATTCAAAAGCAGTTTTAATGGAAAATTTTCTGATTTTTAAAAGGAGAAAAGGGTCCAGGCAGCACTAGAAGGGTACAGGACAGCCCTGTATAAATAGAGGGGGATTGGGACTGATTTAAGGGCAGATTTGAAGAGAGAAAAATCAGTCTTTGAGAGAGAAAGAAGGGAGCTCTTTTAAGAAAGAAAAACAAGGAAAAAAGAGAGCTTTCAGGCAGATTTTGAAAGAGAAAAATCTGATAAGAGAGATTTTTTTTTGAGGGCACATTTTGAAAGAGAAAAATCTGATAGAGGCAGATTTTAAAACAGAAAGATTTTAAGAAGAAAAATCTGATTTTGAAAGGAGAAGAAATCTGATTTAGGAGCTCTTTTAGAAAAAGAAATAGAAAAGAAAATATTCGCACACACACACACAGTGAAGCTGAAACAGAAAAAATAGAAAAGAAAAGAAAAAATCCGAAACTTTGTTGTTCTTTTTGGAATCTGTCCGGGTCTGTGTACTGATACTATTTGGTCTTAAAATCTGAAGTTCTTTAAGAAGCTTTACTCTTGTGAATCTGGGTTTCTCGGGTCTTGTTATTGCTCAAATCTGTGGAAATACTGATATTCTGCCAGTATTTTGTTACTGCTGCTACTGCTGAAATTTACTTCTTCTACCTTCATTTCCAGGTACTTATCTTTTGAATTTTATGTTGAAAAGAGATTCAACATGACAAATCCATGAAGCCTGAATTGCAATTCTGTTTCCAATTGTCCAAGTTCATTAGTTTAAATTTCATTTTTTTGTTTCATGTTAGTTAACTAGTAGTGAATTCAATTTGATAGCTATGAGTTAATTGTCTTATTTTGAAATTCATATAAAGCTTTGTAATAATGTTAGCCATTCCGAAATCTCATTGGTATAGGTATATGTGAATTGTCAAAACAGGGAGTAAGGCATAAAAATGGGCCATTGATTACATCCCATAATACCATTAGCTAAATGTAAAGTAGAATGGAAATATTAAGAAGTTACATTAGTAGTATATCTTGTAACAAATATGATTTTGTTTAGATTGGTATAAGTTATTATATGGTATGATGACAGGTATAATCATATGAGTAAAGTGAGTTGGTATAGCTCGTCATGATGTTAAGAATATTATGAATGTTTAGGCGTACAACTATGTTGTATGTAATACAGTTCGAATTGAATCAATTTGAATAATAACTCTTTTCTCATCAATTTGATTATTTATCGTTATAAATAAACTGAGCAATTATAATTCTGGATCAAAAAACAAGCATGTGAGAATGAGGTGATATGTATAAGAACCAATCGCAACACTTTATATCAATGGTAAATAAAAGTAGAATTTGCACTAATTAAAATAAATAAAAATTGTTCAAAAATACTTCTTCCCTTCATAAATTATTTTTGTGAGTTTCATATGGCATTCATCCTTTGGTATATGTATATGTTGTATTTGTGAAGAATAGTATTAATCATGTTCTTATTTTACTTTGAATTTGAATAGTCTTGGGATGAACATAATTAATACTCGGAAATTATAGTCAACGGGCAATACTTAATAAATTGTGAATTCTTTTAAGAATTTAAAGGCATCCCCTAAAATATGAATTTTACAGGAATTTCATATAAAAAATGTGTAGATATAATAAACAATTTTGTGGAAAATCCATAATATTATTACAAAAATTTTACGCAATTAGGGATGCGTTCGCGTACCCTGATTATTTTTTTAAAAAAAGCAAATTCGGATTATGCGTACGCGCAATTTTGAGCGAATATTTAAGAAAAGGATTTTTCCAAGGATGTTAAAATAATTTCATATAACCCGAGGTGTGCAGTTCATTATTTAAATAAAAAGGGTGATGATGTTCCTGATTTTATTTTAAATTTCGAACATATATTTTTTATAAAAACTATAACATGGACAATTTTATTGTGTACACGTACGCGTGGCATGATCCCCGGTAATTATAAAAAGTATATAATACGAATATACGTACGCGTAATTCGTCCATATAATTGTAAACAATAAGTAAAAAGCGGTAGTAAAATCATGCAATAAAAACGTATTTAGTAAAATCAAGATAATTAAGCCAATAATAAAAACAGTTAAGCGACCGTGCTAGAACCACGGAATTCGGAAATGCCTAACACCTTCTTCCGGATTAACAGAATTCCTTACTCAGGATTTCTGGTTCGCAGAATAATAAACAGAGTCATATTCTCCTCGATTCAGGGATTAAAATTGGTGACTTGGGACGCCTTAAAATTCCCAGGTGGCGACTCTGAAATAATTAAATAAATCCCGTTTCGACTGTCCTTCAATTGGAGAAAACTCCCCCACGCGCCCCGCGGGCGCGGTAAAAAGGAGGTGCGACAGCTCTGGCGACTCTGCTGGGGATAAAAGTGTAAACTGTAACCCAGAACCATTGGTTCAGGGTTTAAAGAATTCGAGCTTAAAATATCTGTGTTAATTGGCTTTATTTACTATATGATTTTCAACTGTTTATATGCTAATATGCTAAATGTTGCTTTTTACCGCTTTAATATTATTTGAATTGTGAATATATACAACTGCTACGAAACCCCCTTCTTTCTGAGTCTTCTGAATTTATGGTGTACACGTGCGCGTGACCCACCTTTCTGTTAAAGTCATACCAAATAAGACGGAGTTGGGACAAGTAACTAGGCCGGGCAGACTTTCGTGCTCCCGGTACGTTGCCCCCGCTTCGGCTCAAACTGTCCGTTTGGGTAAGCCAGGTTTAGAACAATCAACCTAAGGTTTTACACTTAGAATAACTCAGCCATGTACCGGATCCCTAGTAGGAACGAATATTTGCATCATATACATTTGGCCTTGGAGACTCAACACAGGGGTTGGGTCTGTCTAGGACAGGTGAACCCGAAACAAAAAGACCATCCTGATGCATCCTACTTGCTACTTGTGCATTCATTTGCCTCGAACATGCTTGTTGACCAGCTTAAACGAAATCATGGTGAGAAGAGAGGAATAAAATGGGGTTTTTTTTAAAATCTTGAAATAAAGATAATTTAATAAATAAAATGATTTTTTTAGTGTAAATTTTCAAAAAATATAAAATTTTGAAAATAGTTTTTTTTTTATTTTCAAACTGAGTCTTAACTTTATTAAATTAAAACTTCAGATGCAAAATGAGCACCACACAAAGCCCCTCATCCACGAGTACAGAAGAATTTCTCTTTCAGCTTCAAATATGGTGGTATGATTTAGGCGAAGACGGTCAAAGATGGGTCGTCAAGCATTTGGGAAACCTCACGGATATTATGAAGGTTAAACCCCGTGATGATCTGATTGCGGCATTAGTAACTTTTTGGGACCCTGCTCACAATGTCTTTCGTTTCTCTGACTTCGAGCTTACTCCTACATTAGAGGAAATAGCTGGATATGCTGGTTTTGACGGAAGTCTAAGAAATCAAAGCCTGATATTCACAAAGGCTCCTTCGGTACTTCGATTCTTCAGCCTTCTGAACATCAGCAGTCAAATCAGGAAAAGCAATGTCATCAATGGATATTGTTCCTTTAACTTTTTGTATTCAAGGTTCGGAAAGTCAGATGGGTTCGAAATTCATGAGAAAGGCCTTACTAACAAACAAAACAAAGACATCTGGCAGATTCACCGTCGCTTTGCCTTCATGGTGGCTTTTCTAGGAATCGTGATCTTCCCAAACAAAGAGCGAACAATTGATATTCGCACCACAAAAATTGTGCAAATCCTCACCACCAAAGAAAATCACACCCTTGTCCCCATCATTCTATCAGACATTTATCGGGCTTTGACTTTATGTAAATCAGGAGCAAAGGTCTTCGAAGGATGCAAAATTTTGTTGCAAATGTGGGTGATGGAACATCTCCAACAACAGCCCAAGATCATACAGTATGGGTCAAACAATGATAATTGCATCGAGAGCTATGAGGAAAGAACAAAAAATTATCAGGCTCCAGAAGGAATAGAAGCATGGGTATCTCATCTAAAGGCTTTAACGGCAAATCAGATTGAATGGACTTTGGGATGGCTCCCGATGAGGGAAGTAATACACATGTCAACCTCAAATAGTTATCTACTACTATTGGGATTGAGAAGCATTCAGCCGTATGCGCCACTAAGAGTCCTAAGACAACTAGGGAGATATCAAGTAGTTCCTGATGATGAAGATTTGAGTATGCAAGTAATCGAATTACACCCAGAAGCCACTATTCCCGAGGCTCTACTTCAGCAGATGTGGAATGGATGTCGATACTTGAAAAGTGATACTCAAGTCCCAGACACTACAAAGGGTGAGATAAATCCTGGATATGCAAGGTGGTTTGAAAAACGGTCTCGCGTGGATGATGTACCAGAGCCTGAGCTAAGAAGGCCAACAAAAAGACCCCATGTTCAAAACTTCAATGATAAAATCCAAGAGCGGTTGATCTGGGGAGAAAAGGAAAAAGGGTACAAAGCAACTATCCATGACCTAAAAGAAAATCTGAGAAGCCTCAGTCTGGAGAAAGATTTGCAAGCACAAGAAGCCGAAGGCGAGAAGAAGAGTCTAGCTTGTGAGAATGAAAATCTTCATGCTCGATTCCAAAAAATGAAAAGAGTTTCTGAAACACCAAAGAGGAGCTGGAAGGATCAAAAAACCATCGCCAATCTTTTTGAAAGAATGCAAGATTATGATTCTATTCTTGCAGAAAACGAAAGGACGTTGAGCAAAGCAAAAGAAAGGATCCAACGATTAAACGAAGAAGCCATGTCTAATAAGGAACGCCAAGATAGGCAATCCGAAAAAGACAGGGCACAATTCAAGAAGGAAAAAGACCATTGGATACGATCAGAAAACCAGCTTCGTGCACAACTAGAAGAGGCAAGAAGATGCAACAGAGAACATCAACAAGCAGACCTCGACAGGGAAAGATCGCAAGCAAGATTAGAGCAGGCCAGACTCCGAGCTCTGTTAGAATCAGCTCTAGATCGTGAAAACCGTGTCAGAGATATAGCCACCACTCGTCAGCAGCAATTGCAAGACCAAGACCAACGTCTCCAAGGTTTCAGGGCACAAATCCACGACCTGGCAGTCTTCACATCTCAAAGTTATGTAAACTGCCAAGGAATGGATTATGAAAGGTTTACAGAGCATGCACCCACTTTTGCTCGTCATCTAGCAATGGAGTTGGAAAGGATGTATCGTACGCTGGGGGGCCATCCAGGTCAAGCCCCACATTGAGCAGATAATCCAATATTTGACAACAAAAGTGGAAAGTGGGGCATGTTGTGAGATGTTAAGAATTGTATCTTTTATTTTGATTTAAGTGTGTGTGTTTCAAACCATTTTCTTAAAAGTTTTCAAATGTAATTCCATCTTTGTATAATGAATAAAAGTGATTGCCTTTAGTCCGAACTACGCAAGGTCTGATTCATGTAAGGGCATGATACGTAGGCAATCTCTATAAGATTCGACCACCACGATAAAAGATATATATAATAAATAGAAGTGAATAACAATAAAAATTTCAAGAAAGCTGGGACGACACAAGCAGCCGAGCAAATGCATAATAGAAAGGGATTATTTGTCTAGGAGCATTGCATCTCAACGTGTGATTATATATGTGTTAAACTCTCAAAACTAACAAGTTTGTTCATTTTCAGAATTCAAGCAGTTAGTTTCTCTAAAGAGTATACTGGCATATTATCACTATCACACAAGATCAAAAGGACCAATACCCGAAAGTATGTCTGTCCCAGATGTTGACACAGGTATGGAGCTAGAGGAGATGGATGTCGGGAAAATGAAAGAAGAGATGTTTAAACTCAAGCAGCAAATGGCTGAGATGTACCAAGCCTGGTCTACAGGACAGTTACCCCCATCTTACCCAAATAACCCTGCTCCATCAATGACCCACACTCAGGATAATATTACCACTGAATTATCCCCAAATTTCCCCATTTACCAGCACTACCGAGGCACCACCTCTCAGACACCACAGTCTCCACCTCCGAAACCAGTTCCATACTTTCCTCCACCTATGACTCCTGTTTTCGTAGCACCTCCCCCTGCTACATTTCACAAATCTCCTAGTGAGCCTACATTCCAGGCCCAGGACAACCAATATTACCCCCGGAGCCCACCCTCAAAGCCTCCGAAATTAATTCAACTGCTCCTCGTTTTGATCTCCCAACCGAAATTGACAAGCCAGCCAAAAATGCTGAACAAGAAGAGATGTTCAGGAAGGTCAAGAGTTTAGAACAATCGTTCAGAGACATGCGAGGATTAGGTGGGCAAGTCAGTGTAGCATACAAAGATTTGTGCTTATTCCCCAATGTACAATTACCAGTTGGCTTCAAGATGCCCAAATTTGACCTATACAACGGGCACGGCGACCCAGTAGCCCACTTAAGGGGTTTCTGTAGCAAGATGCGAGGAGCTGGGGGAAAGGATGAATTATTGATGGCTTACTTCAGTCAAAGTTTAAGCGGATCAGCTTTGGAGTGGTATACACGCCAGGACCATGGGAGATGGTACACCTGGGATGACCTGGCACAGGCATTCGCATACCATTTCCAATACAATCTGGAAATCATCCCAGATCGATTATCTTTGACAAAATTTGAGAAGAAACACAATGAAAGTTTCAGAGAGTATGGTTTTCGGTGGAGAGAACAGGCAGCAAGAGTGGATCCTCCTATGAAGGAGAGCGAAATGGTAGACTACTTCCTCCAAGCCTTGGAGCCAACTTACTATGCCCATCTGGTTTCAGCGGTTGGAAAATCATTCAACGAAGTGGTGAAGATGGGAGGTATGGTGGAAGAAGGTCTCAAAACAAATAAAATTATGAGCTATTCAGCAATTAAGGCAACTACTCAAGCTATTCAAGGCGGGGTAGGAGGAATCAGAAGAAAGAAGAGGGAGGAAGCAGCGGTAGTTGATTCAGGAATTTGGTCGGGACCCAGAGGTTCACCGCTTTACTATAATCAACAACGACCTCGCCAATCAGCTTACCACCATGATTCATCCCAACACTACTATCACCCTTCGGAGCCTCATTTCTCCATTAACCATGCTCAAGCATACAATCAGCCACCTGTTCACACCAATTGGCGTGCTCCTGCCACACCAAGTACTTACCCACGAGCCTATCCCGGACCAGGTTTCAGGCCGAGGCCAGCGTTCAGGGGGGAAAGAGAACAGAAAAAGAAAACTTACACTCCATTGGGAGAGTCTTACACTAGTCTGTTCCACAGGCTGAGACAGCTAGACATGCTGAGACCAATACAATCCAAGCTACCCAATCCTCCTCCAAAGAATCTGGATTACACCATTAGCTGTGAATATTGCTCCGGTGCACCAGGCCATGATACGGAGAAATGCTGGCATTTGAAAAATGCAATACAAGAGCTGATTGATACTAATAAAATCGAGGTTCAAACCCCTGAAGCCCCAAATATCAATAGAAATCCAATGCCAGCCCATCAAGAGGCTAATATGATAGAAATCATACAAGCTGATGGGGAGACAAAGAAGCCGTCACAAACTGTCATGATGATCAAGTCTCATGAAGCCAAATCAGATAAGCAGTTAACAGAGGAGAAGCCGGTACCTAAGCAGAACAGAAATGGTGATGGACCATCTATGATAATCGAGGAGGGATCATCGAGCAAAGTTGCCGCAAAACAAGAAAGGCCGAAAGTGATAGTACCAGGGGTTGCTAACAAACCCATTGTATTCGTGGAAGGAGCCCGTACAGATCGGGTTATTATCGCACCTGTAATCCAGCTGCCGGTCATCAACAACAAAGCCATCCCATGGAACTACGAACGGGTGACTGTAATGTACAAAGGAAAAGAAGTCAAGGAAGAAGTGTGTGAGGTGCAAGGCTTGACTCGTTCGGGAAGATGTTTTACGCCCGAAGAGTTAAGAAAAACTAAAAACAATCCAACACCAATAAAGAGAGCTGTGACGGAAGAAGAGGCGGAAGAGTTTTTAAGAAAAATGAAACTCCATGATTATTCTGTTGTGGATCAATTAAAGAAGACGCCCGCTCAAATTTCATTGTTGTCATTACTGATTCATTCAGAGGAGCACCGTCTGGCTTTGATGAAAATCCTGAATGAGGCTCATGTTCCTGAAAAGATCTCCGTAAATCATTTAGGAAGAATAGCCAACAGAATCTTTGAGACAAACAGAATTACATTTGCTGATGATGAATTACCTGTGGAAGGTACTGAGCACAACAGAGCTCTTTACCTCACCGTGAAATGTGAAAACTCCGTAGTAACCCGGGTATTGGTTGACAATGGGTCAAGTGCAAATATCTGCCCTCTCTCCACTTTAAGCAAATTAAAAATTAAAGAGGAGAGGATCCAGAAGAATAGTATCTGCGTACGGGGGTTTGACGGTGGAAGCAGAGATTCATTTGGCGACATAGTGTTGGAACTAACAATAGGGCCAGTTGAATTCACAATGGAATTTCAAGTGTTGGACATAACTGTCTCTTACAACTTGTTGTTGGGCCGACCATGGATCCATGCTGCTAAAGCAGTCCCGTCAACACTACATCAGGTTGTCAAGTTTGAATGGGATCATCAAGAAATAGTTGTGCATGGGGAAGAAAGTTTAAATGCTCGCAGCAGTACCATTGTACCGGTCGAGGGAACAGAAAATGACCAGGGACCATGGGTATACCAAGTATCCGACACAGTGTCGGTAGAGAAAATTCCAGAGGGGAAATACCTTCCGAATCCAAAGATATCCTCTGCATCAGTCATGATAGCTTATGAAATGTTAAAGAATGGTTTTATACCCGGCAAAGGCCTGGGCTTATCTTTGCAAGGAATTATACAACCAGTATCTCTCCCCGAGAACTGGGGAACATTCGGTTTGGGGTTCATACCCACCGTAAATGACGTGATAAAGGCCAGAAAGTTGAAACATAAGGCATGGGATCTTCCAAAACCAGTCCCACATCTGTCAAAATCTTTTGTCAAGACCGGTGCTAGAAATCGCCCGATAACAACAATTCCTAAATCCCGGGTCAATCCTGAGGAAGAATTAATTGAAACATTCGAGAAATTGTTTGATGATGTGAATATGTTGGAAAATGGAGAAGGGTGTAGCGACGCAGAAGTTCAATTCGTTGGGCCAGAAACAAAGCTTAATAATTGGAAAGCCACTCCTCTCCCCATTCGAAAGGAGTCTTGGTAGTTTATTTTGATTTTCTTTCAAGTTTGTTTGGGTTACTTCAGGGTTGTAATCCCAAAGCTTATCTTACAGTTTGTTTGAAGTGTGCAAACCTTGTTATCTTTCATCATCCAATAAAAAGCAGTTTCCTTTTTATTATCATTCCTGATAGTTTTTTTTTCTTTTTCTGTACAGTTCTTTTTACGCTGGCTCTAGTGATATGGCATGCATGAGGAATCCTCAGCCCAGTCTTAAAAATCAATCTGGTTCCGAAGTAATAATTCAAGAAATATATTGTGATTATGAATCAGAATATGATGAAGATGAGGTTTTTGAAGAGATTAGTAAAGAGTTAATTCACTTTGAGGAAAAAATCAAACCTAACTTGAGTGATACCGAGGACATCAATATAGGGGACACGAGTAATATCCGAGAAACTAAAATAAGTGTCCATCTGGAACCAAAGATCCGAGAGGAGTTAATTAAAGCACTCATAGAATTCAAAGATGTTTTTGCATGGTCGTATGACGACATGCCGGGCCTGAGCACTGATTTAGTGGTTCACAAATTGCCCACCGATCCAACGGTGCCTCCTGTCAAGCAGAGGCTGAGAAAATTCAAGCCTGACATGAGTGTGAGAATTAAGGAAGAAATCACCAAACAATTGGAAGCAAAGGTCATTCGAGTCACTCGATATCCTGTTTGGTTGGCTAATATCGTTCCTGTACCAAAGAAAGACGGCAAAATTAGAGTATGCGTCGACTACCGCAATCTCAACAAAGCAAGTCCAAAGGATAATTTCCCATTACCCAATATCCATATTTTGATCGACAATTGTGCCAAGCATGATATAGGATCTTTCGTGGATTGTTATGCCGGGTATCATCAAATTCTAATGGATGAAGAAGACGCAGAAAAGATGGCATTCATCACACCATGGGGAACTTATTGCTACCGGGTAATGCCATTCGGTTTAAAGAACGCCGGAGCAACCTATATGAGAGCAATGACCACAGTGTTTCATGCTATGATACACAAGGAGATTGAAGTATACGTGGACGATGTGATCATAAAATCAAAACATCAGGCCGACCACGTTGGGGATTTGAGGAAGTTCTTTTTAAGACTTCGCAGGTACAACCTCAAGCTTAACCCTGCCAAATGCGCATTTGGAGTTCCATCTGGAAAGTTGCTAGGATTCATAGTCAGTCGACGAGGCATCGAGCTAGACCCATCAAAAATCAAAGCCATCCAAGAATTGCCACCTCCCAGGAACAAAACTGAAGTAATGAGTTTGTTGGGAAGGTTAAATTATATCAGCAGGTTTATTGCTCAGCTCACAACAACTTGTGAGCCAATTTTCAAATTGTTGAAAAAGGATGCTGCGGTCAAATGGACCGATGAGTGTCAAGAAGCGTTCGATAAAATAAAAGGGTACTTGTCGAACCCACCCGTGTTGGTCCCGCCAGAGCCAGGAAGACCTTTGATTCTTTACTTAACAGTTTTGGAAAATTCATTTGGTTGCGTATTGGGGCAACATGACCTCACTGGCAAAAAAGAACAGGCCATCTACTACCTTAGCAAGAAGTTCACAGCTTATGAGGTTAAGTATACTCATCTGGAAAAGACATGTTGCGCCCTAACATGGGTAGCTCAAAAATTGAAACACTATTTGTCATCCTACACTACTTACCTCATTTCTCGGTTGGATCCATTGAAATACATTTTTCAAAAGCCTATGCCAACGGGAAGACTTGCAAAGTGGCAGATATTGCTCACAGAATTTGACATCATCTATGTGACTCGAACTGCAATGAAGGCTCAAGCACTGGCCGATCATTTAGCCGAAAACCCGGTCGATGAGGAATACGAGCCGTTGAAAACCTATTTTCCTGATGAAGAAACAATGCATATCGACGAGGTGGAGCGAATTGAAAAACCTGGCTGGAAACTTTTCTTTGATGGAGCCGCTAACATGAAAGGAGTCGGGATAGGAGCCGTAATCATTTCTGAAACAGGGCATCACTATCCTGTTACGGCTCAATTGCGATTTTATTGCACCAATAATATGGCTGAATATGAAGCTTGCATTTTGGGGTTAAGGCTAGCCGCAGACATGGGTATCCGAGAAATCTTAGTCATGGGAGATTCGGATCTTTTGGTACATCAAATTCAAGGAGAATGGGAAACTCGAGACTTGAAGCTCATACCATACCGACAATGTCTACATGATCTTTGTCAGCGGTTTCAATCAGTGGAGTTCCAACATATTCCAAGAATCCATAATGAGGTTGCCGATGCATTGGCTACCCTGGCATCAATGTTGCATCATCCGGACAAAGTTTATGTAGATCCGATATATATTCAAGTCCACGATCAACACGCTTATTGCAATATGGTCGAAGAAGAATTTGATGGTGAACCATGGTTCCACAACATCAAGGAGTATATCAGGATGGGGATATATCCCGCACAAGCCACAGGAGATCAAAAGAGGACCATTAGACGAATGGCAAATGGATTCTTCTTAAGCGGAGGAGTTTTGTATAAAAGAACACCAGATCTTGGATTATTAAGATGCATAGATGCCAAACAAGCTACAACTGTCATGTCTGAAATACATTCGGGAGTTTGCGGACCCCACATGAGTGGATATGTATTAGCAAAGAAGATCCTCCGTGCTGGTTACTATTGGCTTACCATGGAGCGAGATTGTATCAGTTTTGTGCGCAAGTGTCATCAATGCCAAATACACGGAGATTTGATTCATTCTCCACCATCCGAATTGCACACAATGTCGGCACCATGGCCCTTCGTTGCTTGGGGCATGGATGTGATTGGACCAATTGAGCCGGCAGCATCCAATGGGCACAGGTTCATTCTGGTAGCCATTGATTATTTTACCAAATGGGTTGAGGCCAAAACATTTAAATCAGTGACCAAGAAAGCTGTGGTCGATTTTGTCCACTCAAATATCATATGTCGATTCGGAATCCCGAAGGTGATCATCACAGATAACGGTGCTAATCTTAACAACAACTTAATGAAGGAAGTATGTCACCAGTTTAAGATTACACATCGCAACTCTACCCCATATCGGCCCAAGGCGAATGGAGCAGTAGAGGCAGCCAACAAAAACATAAAGAAGATACTTCGGAAGACGGTAGAAGGTTCAAAACAATGGCATGAAAAATTACCATTTGCATTATTGGGATATCGCACTACTGTTCGCACTTCAGTAGGAGCAACTCCTTATTTGTTGGTATATGGCACTGAAGCAGTAATTCCTGCAGAAGTTGAGATTCCTTCCCTTCGGATCATCGCCGAAGCAAAGATTGATGATGATGAATGGGTCAAAACCCGTCTGGAACAGTTAAACTTGATTGATGAAAAACAATTAGCCGCAGTATGTCATGGTCAATTATATCAAAGAAGAATAGAAAGAGCATACAACAAAAAGGTGCGTCCACGGAAGTTTGAAGTGGGTCAGCATGTGCTGAAACGTGTTCTTCCACATCAGGTTGAGGCGAAAGGCAAATTTGCCCCGAATTGGCAAGGACCATTCATTGTGACCAGAGTATTGTCGAATGGTGCACTATGCTTAACAGATATTGAAGGCAAATGCATGGACATGGCGATCAATTCTGACGCGGTAAAGAGATATTACGCATAACTTTTGAATGTTTGTATTTAGCATTATTTCGAAGATTGGAATGACAAAGGCAATTTATTCTGCTATCCAAACACTATACCCTTTGCTTCCCCTTTTGAGCCATATTTGTTTCGTTCCTACCCTCTCTTGGAATCGATGAAAATCAAATTGAAGTAACAATAATAATGGTAATAAAAAAAATCACTATTATTTAGTGAACTACGTTTGACCTGATTCCTCAAAGAAGGATACGTAGGCGCCTCACGGCTCGGTCATAGGGTGCACAACATACACAATGTGCACGAAAAGAAACATTAAGAGACCCCAATCAAGAAACTGGGGCAGGAATTGTATTGGAAATAAGAAAAGATTCCAAGAGTTGTAATTTTAAACCCATACCAAAGCTATTTAGCTTTTAATACCTTTTCCATTTCTAACCCCATACCAAAAAGACCTTTCGATCAATCTTAGAAAAATGCTGAGACAAAATGCTGAGACAAGCAAATGAAGACGGTTCATAACACTCTGGTACAAACAAGAAAAGAAAGTAAAAATGAGAGAGTCTTATAGGTGAAAACCCACACGGGCACCATAAGGCGACGGAAGTTGAGAGAAAAGTAAAAATGAGAGAGTCTTATTGGTGAAAACCTTCGTAGGCACCATAAGGCGAAAAGGAAGTGAGAAATGAACAAATGAGGAAGGTTTATCGGTGAAAACTCTTTGAGATATTGCAAGTCCAACAGGTCTGTGAAATGAAAAATGAAGTTGGATTATGGAAATTTTGGGGAAAACGAAAATAAGACAATTGAGAGGAGATTGATTAAAAGACTGGGTTGATTAATCCGAAATGCATACCCTGATCATTGGTGCCAGTAACTCCAATCAGATAAGTTTTTATTCTTTCTCCAACAGTCATCCAAACTTGGATTTTTCTTTTCATTCTATAATTGTCGAAATCAGCGTGTTTCGTCACTAATAATCTTACTTTTCTAAAAGCTTTGAGATAAGTTTTATTCCAAACAAATAAGAAGGAATGTCAAGGTATACTACCAAGATTCAAGGTTACATGATGCAAAATACGGCCATGAAAGGCGGGAGATAAAAAGATATTGGTGTAAGAAAAGTGAAATCAAAAGTGGATCAGCAAAGTCAGAAGGGACATATGATTACAGTTAAAAGGATTTGAAGGAAAACATACAGAGGGAAATCCTATAGTCAAGGATCAATTACAAGGACAAAACGGTCTTTTTCAACCATTCCAAGGCAATAAAAAAGAGACGAAGAGAAGCCTCACCATCGGCAAGAATACCCCAGTTAACCACCCTGCTTTAAACTAACGAAGTTTTCTTTGATTTAAAACAGGGGAAAAGACAATATTTGTGTCAGGAAATACCTGGTAAAGAATTAAAGAAATCAGGCGTCCACCTGGAGAATGAGGATGAGAATTGAAGAAGTCAGGCGTCCACCTGGAGAACGAGGATAAGAATTGAAGAAGTCAGGCGTCCACCTGGAGAATGAGGATGAGAATTGAAGAAGTCAGGCGTCCACCTGGAGAATGAGGATGAGAATTGAAGAAATCAGGCGTCCACCTGGAGAATGAGGATGAGAATTGAAGAAGTCAGGCGTCCACCTGGAGAATGAGGATAAGAATTAATGAAGTCAGGCGTCCACCTGGAAAATGAGGATGAGAATCGAAGAAGTCAGGCGTCCACCTGGAGAATGAGAATGTGAATTGAGGAAGTCAGGCGACCACCTGGAGAACGAGGATAAGAATTGAAGAAGTCAGGCGTCCACCTGGAGAATGAGGATAAGAATTAAAGAAATCAGGCGTCCACCTGGAGAATGAGGATGAGAATTGAAGAAGTCAGGCGTCCACCTGGAGAATGAGGATGAGAATTGAAGAAGTCAGGCGTCCACTTGGAGAATGAGGATGAGAATTGAAGAATTCAGGCGTCCACCTGGAGAATGAGGATGAGAATTGAAGAAGTCAGGCGTCCACCTGGAGAACGAGGATAAGAATTAAAGAAGTCAGGCGTCCACCTGGAGAATGAGGATGAGAATTGAAGAAGTCAGGCGTCCACATGGAGAATGAGGATGAGAATTAAAGAAATCAGGCGTCCACCTGGAGAATGAGGATGAGAATTGAAGAAGTCAGGCGTCCACCTGGAGAATGAGGATAAGAATTAAAGAAATCAGGCGTCCACCTAGAGAATGAGGATGAGAATTGAAGAAGTCAGGCGTCCACCTGGAGAACGAGGATAAGAATTAAAGAAGTCAGGCATCCACCTGGAGAATGAGGATAAGAATTAAAGAAATCAGGCGTCCACCTGGAGAATGAGGATGAGAATTGAAGAAGTCAGGCGTCCACCTGGAGAACGAGGATAAGTATTAAAGAAGTCAGGCGTCCACCTGGAGAATGAGGATGAGAATTGAAGAAGTCAGGCGTCCACCTGGAGAATGAGGATGAGAATTGAAGAAATCAGGCGTCCACCTGGAGAATGAGGATGAGAATTGAAGAAGTCAGGCGTCCACCTGGAGAATGAGGATAAGAATTAATGAAGTCAGGCGTCCACCTGGAAAATGAGGATGAGAATCGAAGAAGTCAGGCGTCCACCTGGAGAATGAGGATGTGAATTGAGGAAGTCAGGCGACCACCTGGAGAACGAGGATAAGAATTGAAGAAGTCAGGCGTCCACCTGGAGAATGAGGATAAGAATTAAAGAAATCAGGCGTCCACCTGGAGAATGAGGATGAGAATTGAAGAAGTCAGGCGTCCACCTGGAGAATGAGGATGAGAATTGAAGAAGTCAGGCGTCCACTTGGAGAATGAGGATGAGAATTGAAGAAATCAGGCGTCCACCTGGAGAATGAGGATGAGAATTGAAGAAGTCAGGCGTCCACCTGGAGAACGAGGATAAGAATTGAAGAAGTCAGGCGTCCACCTGGAGAATGAGGATGAGAATTGAAGAAGTCAGGCGTCCACCTGGAGAATGAGGATGAGAATTGAAGAAATCAGGCGTCCACCTGGAGAATGAGGATGAGAATTGAAGAAGTCAGGCGTCCACCTGGAGAACGAGGATAAGAATTAAAGAAGTTAGGCATCCACCTGGAGAATGAGGATAAGAATTAAAGAAATCAGGCGTCCACCTGGAGAATGAGGATGAGAATTGAAGAAGTCAGGCGTCCACCTGGAGAACGAGGATAAGAATTAAAGAAGTCAGGCGTCCACCTGGAGAATGAGGATGAGAATTGAAGAAGTCAGGCGTCCACCTGGAGAATGAGGATGAGAATTGAAGAAATCAGGCGTCCACCTGGAGAATGAGGATGAGAATTGAAGAAGTCAGGCGTCCACCTGGAGAATGAGGATGAGAATTGAAGAAGTCAGGCGTCCACCTGGAGAACGAGGATAAGAATTAAAGAAGTCAGGCGTCCACCTGGAGAACGAGGATAAGAATTAAAGAAGTCAGGCATCCACCTGGAGAATGAGGATAAGAATTAAAGAAATCAGGCGTCCACCTGGAGAATGAGGATGAGAATTGAAGAAGTCAGGCGTCCACCTGGAGAACGAGGATAAGAATTAAAGAAGTCAGGCGTCCACCTGGAGAATGAGGATGAGAATTGAAGAAGTCAGGCGTCCACTTGGAGAATGAGGATGAGAATTGAAGAAGTGAGGCGTCCACCTGGAGAACGAGGATAAGAATTAAAGAAGTTAGGCATCCACCTGGAGAATGAGGATAAGAATTAAAGAAATCAGGCGTCCACCTGGAGAATGAGGATGAGAATTGAAGAAGTCAGGCGTCCACCTGGAGAACGAGGATAAGAATTAAAGAAGTCAGGCGTCCACCTGGAGAATGAGGATGAGAATTGAAGAAATCAGGCGTCCACCTGGAGAATGAGGATGAGAATTGAAGAAGTCAGGCATCCTCCTGGAGAATGAGGATAAGAATTAATGAAGTCAGGCGTCCACCTGGAAAATGAGGATGAGAATCGAAGAAGTCAGGCGTCCACCTGGAGAATGAGGATGTGAATTGAGGAAGTCAGGCGACCACCTTGAGAACGAGGATAAGAATTGAAGAAGTCAGGCGTCCACCTGGAGAATGAGGATAAGAATTAAAGAAATCAGGCGTCCACCTAGAGAATGAGGATGAGAATTGAAGAAGTCAGGCGTCCACCTGGAGAACGAGGATAAGAATTAAAGAAGTCAGGCATCCACCTGGAGAATGAGGATAAGAATTATAGAAATCAGGCGTCCACCTGGAGAATGAGGATGAGAATTGAAGAAGTCAGGCGTCCACCTGGAGAACGAGGATAAGAATTAAAGAAGTCAGGCGTCCACCTGGAGAATGAGGATGAGAATTGAAGAAGTCAGGCGTCCACCTGGAGAATGAGGATGAGAATTGAAGAAATCAGGCGTCCACCTGGAGAATGAGGATGAGAATTGAAGAAGTCAGGCGTCCACCTGGAGAATGAGGATAAGAATTAATGAAGTCAGGCGTCCACCTGGAAAATGAGGATGAGAATCGAAGAAGTCAGGCGTCCACCTGGAGAATGAGGATGTGAATTGAGGAAGTCAGGCGACCACCTGGAGAACGAGGATAAGAATTGAAGAAGTCAGGCGTCCACCTGGAGAATGAGGATGAGAATTGAAGAAATCAGGCGTCCACCTGGAGAATGAGGATGAGAATTGAAGAAGTCAGGCGTCCACCTGGAGAATGAGGATAAGAATTAATGAAGTCAGGCGTCCACCTGGAAAATGAGGATGAGAATCGAAGAAGTCATGCGTCCACCTGAAGAATGAGGATGTGAATTGAGGAAGTCAGGCGACCACCTGGAGAACGAGGATAAGAATTGAAGAAGTCAGGCGTCCACCTGGATAATGAGGATAAGAATTAAAGAAATCAGGCGTCCACCTGGAGAATGAGGATGAGAATTGAAGAAGCCAGGCGTCCACCTGGAGAATGAGGATGAGAATTGAAGAAGTCAGGCGTCCACTTGGAGAATGAGGATGAGAATTGAAGAAATCAGGCGTCCACCTGGAGAATGAGGATGAGAATTGAAGAAGTCAGGCCTCCACCTGGAGAACGAGGATAAGAATTAAAGAAGTCAGGCGTCCACCTGGAGAATGAGGATGAGAATTGAAGAAGTCAGGCGTCCACCTGGAGAATGAGGATGAGAATTGAAGAAATCAGGCGTCCACCTGGAGAATGAGGATGAGAATTGAAGAAGTCCGGCGTCCACCTGGAGAATGAGGATAAAAATTAAAGAAGTCAGGCGTCCACCTGGAAAATGAGGATGAGAATTGAAGAAGTCAGGCGTCCACTTGGAGAATGAGGATGAGAATTGAAGAAATCAGGCGTCCACCTGGAGAATGAGGATGAGAATTGAAGAAGTCAGGCGTCCACCTGGAGAACGAGGATAAGAATTAAAGAAGTCAGGCGTCCACCTGGAGAATGAGGATGAGAATTGAAGAAATCAGGCGTCCACCTGGAGAATGAGGATGAGAATTGAAGAAATCAGGCGTCCACCTGGAGAATGAGGATGAGAATTGAAGAAGTCAGGCGTCCACCTGGAGAATGAGGATAAGAATTAAAGAAGTCAGGCGTCCACTTGGAAAATGAGGATGAGAATCGAAGAAGTCAGGCGTCCACCTGGAGAATGAGAATGAAGAATTAAAGAAGTCAGGCGTCCACCTGGAGAATGAGGATTAAGAATTAAAGAAGTCAGGCGTCCACCTGGAAAATGAGGATGAGAATTGAAGAAATCAGGCGTCCACCTGAATAATGAGGATGAGAGAAGAAGAAGTCAGGCGTCCACCTGGAGAATGAGGACAAAGAATTGAAGAAGTCAGGCGTCCACCTGGAGAATGAGGATGATGAAAGAAAAGAAGTAGTCAGGCACCCACCTGGAGAACGAGGGAATGCAATTGAAGTGTTGAAGTCAAAAGCCCGTTCATATGAGAAAGGAGCACACTTAAAGTCAATAAAACAGAGGAGTCCAACAAAATCCCCAGCAAGAAACAACAAGAGTCCCAAAAGAAAATACGGGACACAATGAAAAGGAATACGGAATAAACCAAATGCCCAAGAGTCCCCAAGATATCAAGACAACAAGAAACGCAAGGGCATGATATAGATAAGATTTTTTATAATTCCTGTACCATAATCTAGTTTAGTTTTTGTATTACCTTTGAAGTAAGGTGTAATAAGGAGGTCAGCAAGCAGTAAAAACAGCACGAAGCAGCAGTAACATCACAGTCCCACGGTAGTCCCAGCTACCCAAAACTTCCCGAACTACATTGACCTGATTCCTTTATAGCCAAGGATATGTAGGAAACCTTTGAAGCAGAGGTTCGGTCAAATCTTTCAAAAAATGCTTCCCACGGAGTATTTGAACGGGCAAAAATCGCTCGTATCCGCTCACTTTATCTTTGCACGAAAACTCTTCGAGTTTCCGCACAAAGAGGGGCAGCTGTGAGCACGTGATTTTTGCCTTACGAAAACTACTCCAAAATAAATCAAAAAATAAAATAAATTTCTTTTACTGTGTAATTTCTGAATTTGCGTGGTGTTAAATATTTGTGTTATGTCCGTAAATGTTTACTTTGTCATAATAAAAATGAAAATTAAGATAAAATACATGTTGCATGCATATAGGATTTAATTATGCATTTGAAAGATAATTTAAATAAAATCACAAAAAATATGCATTCGTTCTATTTTTAAATGTGTCGTTATGTGATTAATGATTTATCTACGTGTTAATGGTTATTTAAAGATAATTAGTATTATTGTAATGATAATTTTGTTTTTATAATTTTTTGATTAGGATTTTATTAATTAATAATAAAATAGAATAAAATAAAATAAGTTGTAAAATAAAAAATTGGACCTAGATTAAAATCCAGGCCCAAAACCAAATTACTCCCCCTTCAGCCCAATTCAGGCAACCCAGGCACCGGTCCAAATCAAACGAGTCAAAACGACATCGTTTGATTGTAGTTTATCAGGGACCGTTGGATCAAAGCCAACCAACGGCTGAGATCCCACGAACCTTAACCCATATCCATTACCCGACCCAGTGCCCCGATTCAGCCCGACCCCAGCAGTAAACCAAACGACACCGTTTGGCTAAGTGAACTAATCCTGGCCATCTATTCTCATTGATCCAACGGTCAAAATTAATCCACCCCACCCCTATATAAGGACCAAAACCTTACCCCGGCCCCCTAACTTAACACCCCCCTCCTCTCACTGTTCATCGTCTTCCCAAACACACCCCTAACCCTAGCCGCCCTAGAATCCCACCGCCTGAAACCCGGCGGCATCAACGCCGCCGGTCACCAAAATAACACCCTAGACTCCTCACCACTTCCTCTACACAGATCTAACCTTAGTTTCCTTCGAATCAGACCCCAACTCTTCGAATATTAAATCGAAGGTGGGTCTGAAAACTCAAACCTTTCCAATGGCTTCCAAAATAACACCATAGTACCCCCTAGCATGCCTCGTTATGGATCTGAAGTTTGTTTGGCTCGAATCATTTCCGAGTTTCTCGAATCTTCTTTTGAAGATTCGGACCAAACAAGAACAAACTCAGATTCCTCCCAAATTAACACCAAATGACCTTTAGGCTTCCCTCACCCTTGTGCCATCTTTGGTTTCCCTCGAATCTACCCAGAAGTGTTCGGATTTAAAAGCCAAGGTCTGAAACCCTAAATTTTCCAACCTTGGCATCTTTTTCACTTCAGACGAAAGATTGAGGTTTAACCGACCTTAGTCAAAGTATTTTCAGTAGAAAATACTTCGACTAAGGTCTGTTTGATTTCAAACAAAGTCCAAATCCAAGTTGAGTTGAGTCCGATTGAATTTGAAGGTTCAGAGGTAATTTTCTGTTTCTTATGTGTATTCTACATGTATTCTATGTTCGTTTCATTAGTTTGTTTAAATTTTTATACTTTTCTAGATCATTCTGTTATACTGTCTCCTACCCGTCTACTTAATTCGAAATGTAAATTGTATCTGTTGGTTGTGATTATTCACAATGTAAGTAATCGACTCGATTAAGTTCGTCGATTAGTTATATTATGAATTCTCATTTATGATAATGCTGATTGAAACAGTCTGCTTCTATTGTTTTAGACTGATTATGGACAAATGTTGTAAATAGTCAACTGATTAATCCTCGTCAATTAAATCATGTTTGTTTGCAAATCAGTTAATTCAAATGTATGATGTGTATATATTGTTTTCTGAATAGGGCATTGTCAGTATATTGACAATGCTCCTGTGTATGTTTGATCTTGATTCAATGTTTAAGTCCAGTCTGAATTGTTATAATGATTTCAGTGATATGTTGTTAGTTTTGAATTCAGTGTGATTTTACAAGTGTTGATTAAATGTAATTGTGTTAGAAAGTTACATCCTTAGTTAAGATTCAGTCCAAAACTTTAGGATTGGTTATAGCTGCTTAAACAGATTTTAAAATCTGTATTGTTAGATCCTGAATTTAAGGCAGTAATAACAGTAATTACAGTAGGAAATCTGGGACATTTTTTGGGACAGAATAGTGAGGGTAATATGATAGAATAATTGGACTAAAAGTGGAATGTTGGTTGGCTATAATTTAAGATACTAAATGGGAAACAAAGGGTAATGAGCTGCTGAAAAATCAGGATAAGAGCACTTAGATTTAAAGTATTCAAAAGCAGTTTTAATGGAAAATTTTCTGATTTTTAAAAGGAGAAAAGGGTCCAGGCAGCACTAGAAGGGTACAGGACAGCCCTGTATAAATAGAGGGGGATTGGGACTGATTTAAGGGCAGATTTGAAGAGAGAAAAAAATCAGTCTTTGAGAGAGAAAGAAGGGAGCTCTTTTAAGAAAGAAAAACAAGGAAAAAAGAGAGCTTTCAGGCAGATTTTGAAAGAGAAAAATCTGATAAGAGATTTTTTTTTTGAGGGCACATTTTGAAAGAGAAAAATCTGATAGAGGCAGATTTTAAAACAGAAAGATTTTAAGAAGAAAAATCTGATTTTGAAAGTAGAAGAAATCTGATTTAGGAGCTCTTTTAGAAAAAGAAATAGAAAAGAAAATATTCGCACACACACACACACACACAGTGAAGCTGAAACAGAAAAAATAGAAAAGAAAAGAAAAAATCCGAAACTTTGTTGTTCTTTTTGGAATCTGTCCGGGTCTGTGTACTGATACTATTTGGTCTTAAAAGCTGAAGTTCTTTAAGAAGCTTTACTCTTGTGAATCTGGGTTTCTCGGGTCTTGTTATTGCTCAAATCTGTGGAAATACTGATATTCTGCCAGTATTTTGTTACTGCTGCTACTGCTGAAATTTACTTCTTCTACCTTCATTTCCAGGTACTTATCTTTTGAATTTTATGTTGAAAAGAGATTCAACATGACAAATCCATGAAGCCTGAATTGCAATTCTGTTTCCAATTGTCCAAGTTCATTAGTTTAAATTTCATTTTTTTGTTTCATGTTAGTTAACTAGTAGTGAATTCAATTTGATAGCTATGAGTTAATTGTCTTATTTTGAAATTCATATAAAGCTTTGTAATAATGTTAGCCATTCCGAAATCTCATTGGTATAGGTATATGTGAATTGTCAAAACAGGGAGTAAGGCATAAAAATGGGCCATTGATTACATCCCATAATACCATTAGCTAAATGTAAAGTAGAATGGAAATATTAAGAAGTTACATTAGTAGTATATCTTGTAACAAATATGATTTTGTTTAGATTGGTATAAGTTATTATATGGTATGATGACAGGTATAATCATATGAGTAAAGTGAGTTGGTATAGCTCGTCATGATGTTAAGAATATTATGAATGTTTAGGCGTACAACTATGTTGTATGTAATACAGTTCGAATTGAATCAATTTGAATAATAACTCTTTTCTCATCAATTTGATTATTTATCGTTATAAATAAACTGAGCAATTATAATTCTGGATCAAAAAACAAGCATGTGAGAATGAGGTGATATGTATAAGAACCAATCGCAACACTTTATATCAATGGTAAATAAAAGTAGAATTTGCACTAATTAAAATAAATAAAAATTGTTCAAAAATACTTCTTCCCTTCATAAATTATTTTTGTGAGTTTCATATGGCATTCATCCTTTGGTATATGTATATGTTGTATTTGTGAAGAATAGTATTAATCATGTTCTTATTTTACTTTGAATTTGAATAGTCTTGGGATGAACATAATTAATACTCGGAAATTATAGTCAACGGGCAATACTTAATAAATTGTGAATTCTTTTAAGAATTTAAAGGCATCCCCTAAAATATGAATTTTACAGGAATTTCATATAAAAAATGTGTAGATATAATAAACAATTTTGTGGAAAATCCATAATATTATTACAAAAATTTTACGCAATTAGGGATGCGTTCGCGTACCCTGATTATTTTTTTTAAAAAAAGCAAATTCGGATTATGCGTACGCGCAATTTCGAGCGAATATTTAAGAAAAGGATTTTTCCAAGGATGTTAAAATAATTTCATATAACCCGAGGTGTGCAGTTCATTATTTAAATAAAAAGGGTGATGATGTTCCTGATTTTATTTTAAATTTCGAACATATATTTTTTATAAAAACTATAACATGGACAATTTTATTGTGTACACGTACGCGTGGCATGATCCCCGATAATTATAAAAAGTATATAATACGAATATACGTACGCGTAATTCGTCCATATAATTGTAAACAATAAGTAAAAAGCGGTAGTAAAATCATGCAATAAAAACGTATTTAGTAAAATCAAGATAATTAAGCCAATAATAAAAACAGTTAAGCGACCGTGCTAGAACCACGGAATTCGGAAATGCCTAACACCTTCTTCCGGATTAACAGAATTCCTTACTCAGGATTTCTGGTTCGCAGAATAATAAACAGAGTCATATTCTCCTCGATTCAGGGATTAAAATTGGTGACTTGGGACGCCTTAAAATTCCCAGGTGGCGACTCTGAAATAATTAAATAAATCCCGTTTCGACTGTCCTTCAATTGGAGAAAACTTCCCCACGCGCCCCGCGGGCGCGGTAAAAAGGAGGTGCGACAAATGTGATTGTGAAATGAGATACGAGGAGGTACCTTGGACATGATTCTTGTTGTTATCTTTCATTTATATCACTTGTGTTTTGTTTGCATCGTTTCTTTGGTGTTCTTATTATGTGTTTCCTCCCTTGATGCCTTTATTGCCTTAACTTTCGGTGGAGCTTATTTTGTTGTGTTTCTTCATTGTTTCATTCCTTGATTCCATTATTATATTGTGCCATACATGTTCAACTTATTTATTTATTTATTTATTCCAATAGGTGTCTTGACCTGACCTCGTCACTACTCTACCGAGGTTAGGCTTGATACTTATTGGGTACCATTGTGGTGTAATCATACTATGTTTCTGCACATCTTTTTGTGTAGATCCATGTACTTCATACCAGGCTAGGCATTTGTGAGTTGAGCTTTGGATCACAGACTTCACGGTATGCATGTCGACATTTGCAAGCCTCGGGGTCACCCTCTATCTTAGTTTCTATTTCATTCTCCTATTTTAGATACTGATGTATTAGGGATGTTTTGGTATACTCGTGTAAAGCTTATGACTCGGTCTCACCAGATTTTGGGTGTTATCTTCAGTTGTATTATGGAGTCCTTTTTATGATAGCTGTTGGTTTAATTGGAAGTTTTATTATTATTTCCGTTAATTCTTCATGTATGTTAGGCTTACCTAGTCCTAGAGACTAGGTGCCATCATGACATCCTATGGAGGGAGATTGTGGTCGTGACATTTCTGCCTAGTGACCCCTTCTTCGCAATCGCGAAAAGGCCCTCGCGATCGGAAAGGCAAATTCTACCAGGGCCTAGAAAATGTTCTTGGCAAACACGACTTGAGCCTTGCGATTGTGAAGGATAGCGTAGCCAATGCTTCTTGAATACGAACTGCGCTTTGCGGATGACCCCCAGACCCAGTCACTTCTATGCGAACGCGTAACTCTAATCGTGAATGCGAAGGTCACATGGCCTAAGCCTTTACAAATGCGAAGAATGAAACACCCCTAGCCCAAATCTTTCATTGCAAACGCGTGACAACCTCTGTGTCCGGAAAGAAGGAAACCATCACTAGCAATTTCTGTGATTTGGACTTAACTCCAGTTGGTCCAAAACACACCCGAACCACCTAAGACCCCGTACAAATGCACCAACAAGTTCATAAATATAATACGGACCTACTCAAAGTCTTGGAAGGCATAAAACAACATCAAAACTGATAATCGCACCCCAAAACCATATTAATCAACTTATGAACTTCAAACTTCTTCAACTAGCTCCGAACGGGACAAATCTTACTTAGACAACTCGGAATGATGCTAAATTTTATGCACAAGTCACAAATCACCATATGAACTTATTTCAGGCTCGGAATCCCAAACGGACATCCATAACACCAAAGTCTACTTCAAAACAAATTTAAGAAACTCTTAAACCTTTACGATGCCAACTTTC
This sequence comes from Nicotiana sylvestris, assembly GCF_000393655.2. NCBI lineage: Eukaryota > Viridiplantae > Streptophyta > Magnoliopsida > Solanales > Solanaceae > Nicotiana > Nicotiana sylvestris. Next base: position 37,782,691 of record NC_091059.1, read on the forward strand.
AACATTAAGCGCCAAAACGCTCTCGGATCACCCAAAACTCGACCCGAACACACGCCTAAGTCCAAAAGTATCATACGAACCTATTGGAATCATCAAATCTCAGTTCCAAGGTCGTTTACTCAAAATGTTGACTCAGGTTAAACTTGGCCACATTAGGCCATTATTAAGGAACTAAGTGATGAGTGGTGATACCACTCATTCTAGTCTCTTTTCTTTAGTTTTTATGTCCTTTAACTATAATATGAGGTTGTTTATGGTGTGTATTGTTATATTTTTAGGTAAATGATGCTATGAAGTGATTTGAATTGAATTGAAGTGGAATTGAGCGAAAAAAGGGTGAAAACAATGCAAAACTCTCCTGTGATTCCGCATCTGCGGAAGAGTGGTTGCATAAGTGACCCTGCATCTGCGGGAAAGGAAGTGCATCTATGGATCTAAGCCTCTTTGCTAGGAATCGCATCTGCGAGTAGTTTTCTGCTTTTGCGGTTGCACATCTATGCTTTGGAGCCCGCATCTGCGGTACCAGACATCCCTTCAACCTCCCGGTTCTACGATAAGTTATCCGCATCTGTGGAGCCGCACGTGCGAGGATTCTTTTGCAGGAGCGGTCAACGGGTAGCAGAACTGGGCTGGATTGACATTTCACATTTTCTCAATTCCAAACCCACAAATACATGACCAAACCTATTGGGAAGAGATCTTTTGGCTTATTTTCAGTCTAAGCACTAGAGAGAACAAGGTGGGAAGCTAGGGGTTTGCACACACACTTTGGTCTTGAAAATTTGAAGATTTTGGTTGAGAATTTCTTACCTATTTATGTTTATTTCTTCATTTCTTTGCTTTGTATTGTATATCTAAGTGTGTAGTATTTTATCCAACACTTGAATCTTGTTTATGGGAATATTCCTATTTAAAGTATGGATTAAATACCTTGTTGTGTTTATGTATTGAATGATTTTTATCTTTTTATGAAGTGAGTTATTGTTTCGTTAATTATTCTTGTATGTTTCCAAAGGGATTAGCTAACCCTAGGACTCACCCATTAACTCCAAATTAATTTTGGGAAAGATTATTTGGGGTTGGGAAAGATTAATTAGCAAGAACTTGAGGGTTTAACCCTCATTTTATAGATTCTACCTAGGGATAGGATTGAACTACTTGTAGCCATATCCAGATGTGCTAAATCTCTTAATTATTTTAGGGATAATTCAATTAGGAAGTATTGTTAGTCTTTGGAAGAAGCTAACATAGAATTATTGTCCGAGGCTAATTAACATAAACTCGTTCATATTTGTAAAATCATGAAATACATTGGATCGTTACTTGAGTGTAATTCCTGATGCATCTATACTTGTAGCCATTGATCATTTTACTTGCTTTCTAGGTTAATTTACATTTCTGCATTTAGGTATAATTATTTTCTAAAACAAATTCTAAGTGTTTGGCATTACATAACAAGTGATAATTCTCTTACATTCCTAATCGCCTACAAATTGTTCTCTATGAGATTCGACCCTGACTCATAGTTGGGTAAATTATATTACATGCGACCGTGTCCATTTACTTTTTAGTAGTGGATTTGGACGTCATCACTAAGTGTTCCAAATTCAACCTGAACCCTTCCAAAACCAAACCAATCATCCCCGCAAGTCATAAAATAGTAAAAGCACATCTAGGAAAACTTAAATAGGGGAACATGGATATAGAAAGTGAAACGACCTGTCAGATCGTTATATTCTCCACTTCTTAAACAAACATTCATCCTCGAGCAGGTGTAGAATTAGATGTTGAGTGCTTAATAAGTGTGGATATCTGCTCCGCATGTCCTTCTCGGTCTCCCAAGTTGCCTCCTCGATTGGACCACATTTTGAATATATACATCTTTCGATGCTTTGCTTACTCGGGATAATTGTATTTATTTTGAACAACTTGAAACATGGAAATTAGGAACTTGAGCCAACCATACTTGAAACTTACGGGAACATCATGGGATTCAATTCTAAGAGAGAAGTTTTAGCCAACATACCTTGATTGAGCTTTTATTAAATTACTACAATGTTCCGAAAATCCCAGCAATCTCAATCAATTTTGAAACATAACACAATTGAACCATAATTAGAGAGATATTCATGGTTTTAGTTCATTTGAGCATTTTATCAAACACTAGGTGTGCAAATTTAATTACAAGGTTCTTCCACAAGATTTCCTTTGCTCCACAACCCAATCTTTACCCATTTGGGCTCAACAATCTTCCCACAAACCTTATTGGTAATGCATGTATACATAATAATTTCACACCCAAGAATCATACTCCCAATCACCCATCTTTTACCCAAACTCGAAATTGAAGACTAGGGTTAGAACCTTACCTCTTGGGTGAAGATCTTGTGAGATTTCCTTATTGGATTTCAAAGCTTGGACAAGATCTTGATGAACAAAGCACTTGAGCTTCTTCCTCTATCTAGAACATTCTTACTTCTCTTTAAAAATACCAGATTTTTGCCTTCAAAACGAGCCCTAAAGGCTATTTATCAAAATAGAGACGGGTTACAAAATCAAAAAATGAAACCCTACGAAATCAACTACTTTGCCACATAATGGACCGTAGAACAGCTATACGGCCACCAAAATGGTCCCCCTATTAAATCGGGGGCAAACGTCAGGTCGGGTCTGTGGCAGGTCTACGTTTCGCAGACCTCTAGGGACTGAGGTATGCTTATAGGTTAGGTATTATTTGAGAAGTGTGACATCGAGGTCTTATTTAACATAGATTGACATGATTTGTAACGTGTTATGCTAGGTCGATATGCAAAGATTGTTAGATGGCTCAGACTTGTTATTCTTAATTAGCAAAGCGTTGAATGGAAAAAATTAATTTAGTTGCCTAAGGACAAGGATACTTCTTTTATGGAGGTTGCGTGTAAGTAGCTCAAAGGGTGTTCGACATATTTTGTTGTGCTTTAGGACATTAGTATAGTCATCATCTCTTGGAAAGGCAGTGGTTAATAAGATCAAGGTGAGTTACTTAAGGACCAGGTGTTCCGTTTGTTTGAGAAGTGGATTTTTGGGATTGGTTCATTGTCATGGACTTAGCATACTTCTACATCATAGTCGGCATCAATTCTGTAGATTTGAAAAATTGGATAAAATAGTTGGGATTAATTTGAGAATTTTGAGGTGGTCTAGGCTTGTATGTTAAGAAGAAAGATGGTCCCATACAGTTGAGCATTGATGTTTGACAAATTACGAGTTCCTTGTTATGTAATTTGGGTTGACAAATGCTTTGATAGTTTTTATGGACGTATGTGTCACGACCCAAAATCCACTAGTCATGATGGCACCTAACCCAACCCGCTAGGTAAGCCAACTAATATCTATCCAGTTTCAATGCTATTTAACATGACAATTAGTCAAAGAAATTATCTAAATCTTATACATTCCCAAGAACTGGTAGTACAAGTCATGAGCTTCTAAGAATAGAGTTTACAAAGCTGATATGAAGTAAATACATCATCTATTTCAAAAATACTTAACCGAGTTTTATAATTCTAAGGCTACCATGAACAAGAGGCAGCTACAACAAGGACGCAAGTACATCTTCTAATTCAGCTCCCCTCAAACGTAGCAACATCAGGATCCGGAATATGCACGCAATGTGTAGGAAGTGTAGTAAGAGTACAACCGACCCCACATACTTAATAAGTAACAAACCTAAACTTAGGTTGAAAGCAGTGACGAGCTGGAACATAGGTCGAGTCCAACACCAATATCCAATAGCGGTTCATAACAATGCACAACATATAAATAATAAAGTAATTCAGAGATAAAATTCTTGGCTTTTTCATAATTTTTCGGAAAAATAGTTCCGCCTTTCAAGTATATCAGTGAAAACTCAACTCTTTTACCGAAATCGTCGAAAATACAAGTAAGTTTTCCCAAAAATCCTTTCAACAGTAAATATGATGTTTCATTTTCTCTCCAGATAGCAAGTGCAAAATACCTCTTTGTGCCCATATGTCAATATATGAGAGAAGTCATGAATGACGTGATACCATACGACATGAGGAAAATGCATCTCTATGCCTGTATGTCATGTGCATGTCAAATGCGATGCGACTCAGTAATAAAATCATATGCATATTCTCAGAGTATCAATTCACTCAATCCTCCAGTCACTCTATGTCATGTGCATTTCAAATGCGATGCGCCTCAGTAATAAAATCATATGCATACTCTCAGAGTGTCAATTCACTCAGTCCTCCCAGTCACTCAGTCCTCCCAGTTACTCAGTTCTCACAGTCACTCAGTCCTCACAGCCACTCAGTCCTCACAGTCACTCAATCCTCCCAATCACTCGTCACTCGCACTCAATAGGTACCTGCGCTCATCGGGGGTGTATACAGACTTCGGAGGGGATCCTTCAGCCCACACACTATGACAAGCCAATCATTGCATATATCTATAAAACATGCTGCAACATGCAGCCCGATCCCATATATATCCTCACTATTAGGCCCTCGGCCTCACTCAATCATAAATGTCTCCAGTCTCTCGGGCTCTCAATGTCATGAAATATCAGCCTAAAAATAATAATGTGTTGTATCAATAAATAGTAACAGAGATTGAGATATGAAATGCATATGAATGCGTATGACTAAGTATATAATGCAATGAAAACAGATAGCTCAATAGCAGAAATGACCTCAGTGGGTCCCAATAGGATAAGCATGTAGCCTAGAAATAGATTCTAGCTGGATCACAACTCAATAGCTCAAGTACTTAGAAATTTCATGGTTACAGGTAAGATTAGGTAACTACACAGTACCACAAAAATAATGAAGTCACAATTTACACGGTGCACGCCCACACGCTCGTCACCTCAACACCGATCATGTAGCACATAATTCGGGGTTTCATACCCTCAGCCTAAGTTTAGAAGAGTTACCTCGAGCAAGCCAATTCTTATACCGAGCAAGCCATGCGACATTCCAAAAATGCCATCTCGCGCGTTCTAACCTCTAAACGACTCGAAACTAACCAAAAGCAACTCAAATACATCAAATAAATCCCAAGGAAACAATTTCAAATGATAAAGATCGAATTTTTAATCAAAAGCCCAAAATCGGCCAAAAAGCCCAACCCAGGACCACGCCTCGGAACCCGACAAAACTCATAAAATCCGACAACCCATTGTATTATGAGTCCAACTATACCAGCTTCACTCAAATCCGACTCCAAATCAACGTTCAAAACTCCAAAATTCACTTTATGAAATTTTGGACAAAACCCCCAAATTTCACTTTGAAATCATCAATCAAATGCCAAAAACAAAGATGAATTTATGAAATATAACCAAAATCGAGTATAGAACACTTACCCCAATCCATATGGTGAAAATCGCATCCAAAAATTGTCCAAATCCGAGCTCCCCAACTCAACATATGACCAAATGAACAAACCTTCCATATTAAGTAATTTTACCCAGTTGTTCTGCCTCATTTTGCATGCCAAACAATCCTGAAACTTGCTTTTGATGCCTCCAATGGATTTTTTGTGAAATTCAGTCAAGATAGGCTTTTGAGTCACTCGATTTGACCTTATAATGAAGGAGATATGTTGGTTTTAATATTTGAAAATAGTGCAGATTTTTAAATACGAAGCAGTGACAATTTCGTAATTAATCTGAAAAAAATCTGGCAATCCAAATCTTAGTAAAATGTCCATAAAATCCTCATACGATGTCCAAATTTGATGACACTTTTTGCTATGCCTCCGTAATTACAATACGGATATAATGCTTTAATCAAAACAAAAATTGAAGCTCATTTGCTTAATGTGGTACCATTTATACTTGAAGAAACGACGTCGGAACATAAGAAAAACGAGCGTAACATAACCCAAACCTATCCGAAACTCACCCGAGCCCCTCGGCACACTATACGAACATACAAACAATCCCATAATATAATACGGACCTACTTGGAGGCCTCAAATCATGTATAACAACATCAAAACGACGAAACACACCTCAAATCAAACTTAATGAACTTTCGAACTTTCGACTTCCAAAACTCACGTCGAAACATATCAAATCAACTCGGAATAAACTTAATTTTGCACACAAGTCCTAATACATCATACGGAGCTACTCGTATCTCCAAACTATCGAGCGAAGTGCAAATGCTCAAAATGACTGGTCATGTCGTTACATTCTCCCCCACTTAAACATATGTTCATATTCGAACGTGCCAAGAGTTGTTCCTAAGCCGTCAAACCGTCGTGTAACCTTACCATGTACATACCCGGAGGTGATCCCACGTCACCCTATACCATATAGGCCTGACAACACGACATAACTGAAGATCATTACTTCAACCTTAGTCCGTAAACCACAAAAATCCAATTTCCAACATCCGGAATTTGCTACAAGACCCGAACAAGCTGTATCAAGCCATAACCACAACCCAATATGTAACCACCCGACATACCACACGACTCGCATACTCGTAGAAATTTTTTTGATCACAGTAGCTGCTCAAAACAACCCAATGCCGGTAATAAACCTTATGTCAAACAAAACCTCATCCTAAAGCCTTTGTGTACTGCAGATGATGAAAGAAACACGCAGAAACTCATAACCATTCATCAGATCAACAAGTCATGGAGCTCCCCCTCCTTTGACAAGAACTATAGCCAATTTCTAAGCCGATCAGTGACATTATCCTTACAAATATACCGCAATCAAATCCAATAGCACCCATTCTAGGTTCGACGACCTCATCTTATCAAATACAAGATACTCTACTGACATGCCTTACCAATACTACCCGAATCCCCAGACCATGCAATCTTTGCACCAATACGCAATAGTTCAAACACACTCAAACATAGAAAATGGCTCCAATGAGAGAACCGCCCCGCAAGCTCAACAAGTACGACCACAACACAATGCTAAGAAACATCACATACCGTAGAACCAAAACACACAAATTTAACACAAAGGATCATATCCCAACATAACTTCGTTGCGCGACCCCATCCAAACACTGATCCACATGAAATATCTCAAGTCACAATGCTCAAAATCAACAACCACGCGCAATTTGACATCTAGTACCAAAAGTGCACGACCATACCCATTGAAGCAAATAACTCAATACCATAGTCCGGAATGAACATAATCAATGCGCAATCAATCATTCAACACCCAAATACCCTTCTCACTCAAATTCCGCTATAAAGCCCGAATAAACCTGCATTGTGTGTGTATATAACCAATGAATGACAACTCCTTGTAGCATAGAAGAGTAACTCATAGATCATTTTAGACAAAAATAAGATCAACAACAACCGAATGGCACATCCCTTAACAATAGCAGTATGGAGCCAACCAATTCGACCTGGTGCAGAACACACATCCTTATTGGGTCTACCAATGGACCCTAAACCAACTCTGGTCACCCAAAAATAGATACATAACACTCCGAAAGTCCACAATGACTGAACCATAAAGCATACTATCAGATAAGGTGATTCATATGTTCTATGAATTTGAAGAATGGGAGTTCTCAGAAACAAATTGTTTCATGGTTGTGGACTGTGAAGATATGGCCAAAGCTAGACAAATGATAGTTAATATTTTGGAAATCATAAATGAATTTCTGTTGAGTAATGAGAAAAGAATGTGGAGCAATTTACTCTACGCATGCATATCTCTTGTTATTGATTTTTATTGTTCCGGGATAAGGTTGGATAGAAGGCATCAAGTAGGCTTGCTCGATCGAGTTATCTCGGTTGAGCGCTGATCGCGCTCCCCGAGGTCGGGGCGTGACAAAAATCATAACAGCTCATCTTAAGAACTTAAGACTACTTAGGCCTAATTTGTTTGCACTTAATGGAGGTTTGAATCTTAATCATTCAGATCTCAAACACTAAGTGCGTTTATTTTTAAAGTCTGAATCTTAACTATTCAGATCTTAATCATTAAATGTGTTTGGTTTTTTTTATTTCACAATCATTTAATGGGTTTAAATAGGTCTGTATGATTAATACCTATAAAAGGACCTAATTTTATTATGATGATAATATCCACAGTCATTACTAACTTCCATCACCACCTACCATTATCAACTACCACCACCACCACCATTAGATTAATTAGTATTTTATTTAAATTTTGTGTTTATTAATTTTTAAATAAATATAAATTTTATATATTCAGATGTTAGAAAAATAAATGATCTCAATCATTTAGTATTTAGATCTTAATATACATCTTAATATTCATAGGTGTATTCGGATTCATATGTCTTAATCTTAAAAATATCAAATGAGGCTCAACTACCATACCATCATACTGATGCTCAATATTATCATCTTATCATCTCATATGATGCTAGTATAACACATCACGGGACATATTTGAGATAAACAATTTATCTGATAATAGTTGTGTCACCTTACTCGAAATATTCAAACTTTCTCTGTAGCACATCCATTTTGCTGAATAGAAAAAAAAACTCTTCATAAAAAGTTGTACAACCTCGAACCTTATCACAAGAGGTAACCTTACCTTTCTTTCTCCTTATCCCAATGTCTCACGGTAACCATATCATATCTACTATTCTAAATATGTTCAATTGATCTTCCTGAGTTTATAGCCAACATTTTTAGTTATGGATACCTCATTTCATCATCTGCTTGTGATCTAATAACATAATAGAAAAGGTGTTGCGTACCTTGTTCCTCTCAGATTAGGATGGAACTTAAGGCCCCTATCTGAAACAGTTAAGTGTATGTAGAGTGTCTCTCCATCTTTTGGTTTTGAGAGTAAAGCGGACTAGCTAGGTACTGCTTCAATTATTGTTGGATATTTTCATATTCGTCTGTCCACTAAAAATCTATATTGTTGTTAAGGATGCTAATGAATGCATGATATTTATTGTCACAAACTCAAATTATACCAAGTCGTGATGACACTTAACCCAAACCGCTAGGTAAGCTAAATAATATTAGTTACAACTATAATGAGATATCATCAATAAATAATAAAGCAGACTGCAAAAATCAATACAACTATCCCAAGGACTAGTAATAGAATTCACGAGCGACTAAGAATAAGAGTACAACTCCGATTTAAGGAAAGATACAACATCTGTTTCAAATTTACATAAATAGAAACATAAGTCCTAAACTACCACCAACAGATGGTAGCTTGTATCTGGAATGTTGGTACGTCTTTAATGCTAGACCTTCCGCAGCCGCTCATTTCCAAATATTTTCATGCAAAGTGCAGAAGTGTTGTATGAATACAATTGACCACATATAATTAGTAAGTATCTTGACTAACCTCGGTGAAGTATTGATGAGATTTTTAAGTAAAAAGATACTCAGTTGATATAACCCGTGCAGTTCATAAGCAGGGAAAATAATAAGGAGGAAGACAAGTAATAATGAAAAGATCGAATACAAGAAATAATTAACAAATTCACATTTATAACAACCAAACCTCTCCACTAAATCTAGTATGTAAGGAAGAAATAATATACGTGAACCAATATAAGCCATAACTCCAAACCCGTATAATAAAAAGGGGTATGTTCAAGATATCAAATCAAATGGCACGACAATACTTTTCGTGCATTTATCTCATCCTCACTAAACAAATGCATGTATGTCAAATCAAATGGTACGACAACATCCTTTGTGCATTTATCTCTTCCTCACCAAACATAGATATACCCTTCGTATGATACCACTCTTTTCTCCAATCATATGTATAACAATATAAACCAGGTATAAGGCATATAACTAACGGTAACAATAAAGTCGAAGGCATAGATGTAATAACAACAACCAAGGTAGTAAACACAGATGTAACAACAACGAGCAAGGTAGAAGGCAAGTAGAATTAGTAAAAAACAAGGTAGAGTCATGATGATGGTAGTAACAAGCAAGAAAGAAGGTATAGATAATAGTAAGAAATAAGGTAGAGGCATGCAGATAGCATTAACAAGCAAGCTAGAAGGTATAGATGTAACAACAACACGTCAAAGAATAAGGAATATATGCAACAACACAAGATAGAAGGCATATATGGAATAATAGCAACTATGGTAAAAAGCATAGGCGTAACATCAACGAACAAGATAGAAAGCATAAGTGCAACAATAACAACACAAGAAAAAGGCACAAATGTGTATGTGAAGGAAAGATAACATGATATAATGCATGTATCTCATCCTCGCCTGCACGGAAACACGCTTCGTGCCATGAACTTGCATCCTCACTTTCATGCCAATATTATATAACTCTTCCTTACCAAGCACGGAAATACCCTTTGTGCAATAATAATAATGTCAAGAAGAACGGAAACACCCTTCATGCATAAATATACTTCCTCACAAGTACGAGAACACCCTTCACGCAATTCACTCTTCCTCACCAAGCATATATACCACAATATCAAGCAAGGTAGGAAGCATAAAAACATCAAGAAGAATGCTTAAGCATAATACTCCATGTGAGAGTAAATCATAACTGCTTAAGCATAATACTCCATGTGAGAGTAAATCATAACCTTTGCGACAATAGGCAAGCTAATATTTCAAGAACCATAATGTTTAAGTATCTCAACAACATTTAAACACGAGCTTCAATATAAATACGGAATACAAGTATCACAAGAATAACAGATATAGATATGTGTTCGGGATATCGGTATTTTTACGGCTGAATTAAGTACATCAACTATCTCAAAAATAGTCCATCTTATTAAATTAAGTTGCAATAGGCTAAAAACATGATCTCAAGCATGAATTTTTGTAGTCATATCATCATAGAAATCAAGTAAGACATAAGTCAAGAAAATCATAAAGTTCAACAAGGCACAAAAAAGTATATAATCTATCCCGAATATGGATAACTCTGACATATGCATATATGCTCGTAACCTTGCATATGCATCACCCCCGCATGTATCAAACAATATCATTTATTAGAGAAGATTCTATCAACAAAGCTAGGCAAGACACTTACCTCGGTTTGAATTAAATTCCGCACTTAATACAATCTTCCTTAGAAATACTCATCAAAACTATCAAACTTAGTACAATATCATCTAAGAAAGCCAAATAATACTAAAGGAAACATCCCCAATCAATAAAGGTTCAATCTTTGATAAAATTCTAAACTCAACAAAAAGTCAATCCGGGCCCACATGATCTAAATTCTAAATCGAGACCAAATCTCAATTACCCATAGCCACGAGTCCAAATATATAAATAGTTTCAAGATTTAACCTCAAATTGAGGTCCAAATTTCCAAATTTATCTCTCATAAGTTTTACCCCAAAATTCCAATTTCTACACTGTGGAATCTTGGATTTAAGAGTAAAAAATCTATGGAGAATCATGGATTAATCAACAATAAGTAAAAATTCCTAACGAAGTCTAGGTCTCAAAAATAGAATAAATCTCGGAACCTTTCCCTTATAACCCCAGATATAGATGTCGCAAATGCGAACTCCTATGAGCTTGCCCAATCGCAAATGTGAAAACAACCTCTCAAATGCGAAGTCCACTGATGAGAGCAACTGTTCGCAAATGCGACTCCACTTGAGCACTCAACCTTCGCAAATGCGACTCATGCTTTGCAAATGCGATCCCAGTATTGGAAATGCGACACTGTCTTCCTCTCCCTTCTCTCATAAATGCGAGGTAACATCCGCAAATTCAACCTCCGCATTTGCAAACCTATCATCGTAAATGCAATAACAACAGTACCAACAATGGACAACTTCGCAAAAATTGTCTGAAGTTATCCCGAAACATACCTGAGCCCCCCGATACCATATTGAATCATATAAACAAGTATATAAATGTATCTCAAACTCACTCGTAAGCTCAAAACATCAAAACAACATCAAAATCAAGAATCAAGCATCAAGCATCAAAACTCAAGTTTTCAAATGTTATTTGAGACTTGTATGCAAAATTTGAGATTATTCTGAGTTGTTTAGGCATGTTCGACGTAAATTTTAAATTTGAAAAATTTGAATTAGTTACTCAGGCTTGAATTAAGGTACAATTTGTGGTTTTGATATCGTTTGGAGTGAATTGAGGCCTTGAATAAATCTGTATTATATTTTGGGATTTGTTGGTGTGATTGGACATGGTCCTGGGGGCCTCGGGCATGTTACAAACCATTTTCCTTTGTTTTGGAACAACTGGTTTTTTGATGTTCTGGTGTGCTTCGCGATTGTGGATGGTGTGTCACGATCGCGGAGAGTATTTTTGTTGTGGGTGAAGTTTTTTCTTTACGTTCACGATGGGGTGGTCATGTTCGTGGAGCATGATAAGTAGTGGACTTCGTGCTCACGACCTGAGAGTTGCGTTCGCATAGAAGGGGAGGTCAGTTGGGTGCATCAAGCTTTTAGCCTTCGTGTTCGCGTGTGAAGGATCGCATTCGCGTAGGCTCGACAGTGGTAAGAATCACGCTCGCGTCTTTGGCCCCGAGTACGCATAGTAGAGGTAGCAATTGGGCATGGGATTGGTCTTTGCGATCGCAACATAGGTCCCTCGATTGCAAAGTGTATAACTAGGTAGAATCACTCAAGTACTCTATTCTGAGGATTTTGGTTTTTTTATCACATTTTGAGATCTAGAGCTCAGATTTGGGCAATTTTGGAAGGCATTTTCATGATTTGGGTGTGTGGGGGGGTAAGCATTTTTACTCGAATTTTTTTATTATTCATGATTTTGACCTTGATTTTAGTGTTTGATTGGTGAATCTAAGTGTGGAAAATTGTGGATTTTGGCAAAACTTTCCTAAAGTAAAAATTGATGATTTGAGGGTCGATTTGAGGTCGGATTGGGATGAAACACTTATATTTGGACTCATATCGCAATGGATATTCAGAATTTGTGAGTTTTGACGGGTTCCGAAGGACGGGCCCAGGGTTAACTTTTTGGATTGGCTTTGCATATTTGAATCAAGATCATAGCTTTATTGTTTCGGCTAGTTTCCTTTGGCTTTTATTGATATTATTAAGTTGTTTTGACTAGATTCGAGTCGTTCGGAGGTTGATTTATGCAGAAAACTTTTCCTAGAGTATTTATTTATCTTGCTTAAGGTAAGCATATTACCTAAACTTGGTTTAGGCACTAGTTGATTGAGTTATTTGTGATGGCTACGTGTTATGGGTGGCACACATATGAGGGGCTGAGCCAATGTGTGTATACCAGGGTGCTATTCATTCTTGAGGTAGTTCTTAGGCTATGATATGCCTGAAATTTATTGCTAAGCTTCATGTTGTTGTGTTTCTTATGTTTGTACCCCTTTGTGAGCTATTTGAACCATGTTTGAGCTTACACATAGAGGTTAATCTCCTGATTGAACCTAATAATTGCTACTTACGTGATGTAATTGCCTGATTGAGCTATGTTAGCACACTACACACATGCATACACTTTAGTATGTCACTTATACCAGTCCGTGAGTAATAAATTTAATATCCATTGTTCATGTACATGTAAACTTGTATATCTGCATTCTGTACAATATTTATTGGACTGGTAGCACGTGAGTTGTCATGCGATGGCGATTATTGGTGCGTGAGTTACACATGCGGTTGTGACTATTAGCACATGAGTTATTTGTACGGTGTGAGTTGTCCATGCGGTTGAGATATTATTGGCACGTGAGTTGTCCATGTGGTTGAGATATGATAGCACGTGAGTTGCCCGTGTGGATCCAAGATATTATTATTATTAGCACATGAGTTGTCCATGTGGTTGATATTATTGGCACATGATTTGTCCGTGCAGTACGTGAGTTGTCCGTGCAGCATGTGAATAAGGATCCATATCCCTAGGGTGACCCTCTCATGTTTCTCTCTTGATGGTGTACATATGGTATGAGAAAAACTGGCCAGTGTTTGATTTGGTTATTGTATTTCTTTACTTGTAATTTCCTTGGTTGTTTACCTGCTTTATTCGTATATCTTCTTTATATGCTAAATCAGGAAAGTGTACATGTCTTGTTTTGCATATCTTTTCTATATGCTAGATTGTTAACTGAGCAGAGTATGTCACGTTATCTTGTGCACCAAGGTGGCTTTATCTGTAATTCATGACTTGATCATATTATTTCTATGTACTTGTGAGATTTATGAGCTTGAGAGGTTATTAGCGAGTCTTATTGATAATTTTTGTCTCTATTGCCTTGCCGAGGTTAGTTATGATACATGCTGAGCAATGGGATCGTTGTATTCATACTATACTTTGCACTTAGTTGTGCAGATACAGGTGTTGGACCGAGCCATGAGTAGTTGTGATTCATTGCTGAGGATTTTCAACGAGACGAGGTAGAGCTGTATTTCGATTGCAATGTTTGGTATTTTCTTTTCTTTTATGTGATGTTGCTTTCACTTCAGGCAGTATTTTACTTTATATTTTAGACTTGTATTTCCGTTTTAGAGCTCATGACTCTGTATTTACCAGTTCTAGGGGATTGTTATGTATCAAAGCAGTTATTTTATGTTATTTGCTTTAGACTTGTATTGCTTCTGTTATTTCTATATCTATATTCCACTTTTTCTATGATTTGCTTGACTAACAAGTGATTTAGATGCTATCACGACCAATTGGTGGTTTTGGGTCATGACATCATATATGTAACTTCCATGTTTTTCCCTAAGCGTTTAGTAAACACCTTATTTATGAATCTCTAATAAGTGGCTCCTGCATTCTTAAATCCGAAAGGCATTACTTTGTAGAAATATATGCCTTGTTCGATGATACATGTAATATTTTCTTGGTCGTCCAGATGCATTAGTATTGACTATAGTCGGAGAAGCAGTCCACAAAGCTAAGTAGTTCATAACCGGGCATAATGTCGACCATTTAGTTGATGTGCAATATGAGAAGGCTTTATTTTTATTAGTAAGATATACATACCTACCATTTTACATTCTTTTTATGAACCACAACTACATTATCTAGCCAATTAGGATTGTGTACCTCTTAAACAGACCCATTGTCAATAAGCTTCTAAACCTTCTCGTTCAATATTTGATTCCTCGAAGGGCCATCTTTGTCCTTTTTTTTGGACTGGAGGGTAGGCTGGGGTGATGTTCATTATCATATAGGGATCTACCCCGGCCATATATGCATTGGACCAGGTGTAATAATAGACACAATATGTTAGGAATTAAATTAGCTTATCTTTCAAGTCTTTGTGGAGATCTTTCCCTTTGTAGACTTTCTTCTTTGGATCGTCTAGATCCAAGTTGATTAGCCCGAGGTCATCTTCATCCAGTTTGTCCAACTAGGATGCATCGTACATTTGTAATTGCTATTTGATAGCATTTCCGATGTTACATAGCTTGATGGTCACTGCGCAACATCACGGGTGGCATCTTGCTCGCCTCGAATCTCTCGAACTCCCTAAGGGGTCTTGAACTAATCACTTGATGATAGGTCGAGGGAACTACTTGTATGTCATAGATACATGTCATTCTAATGATGGCATTGTAGGTCGATGGCTAGTCCATCGTTTGGTATGCTATTAAAAGGTTTACTCCTGCTGCATATGTGACAAAAATTATTTCATCGAGCGAGTAGCCTCTCGATTTGTTGAATCATACTATGGCATAGAACTACGAACCATTTACGATGCTAACCCTATTTCCTCGAGAATATATATCAAGATAATGTTGACTGAACTAGCTGGTGTTGTAATATTTCCCAAAAAATGGACAAATGTCCAACCATGTGGCAACTTGCATGGAAAGTACTAAACAAGTGTCATACACTTGGCATGACCTAAGCCCCTCAATTAGCCTATAAATAGGCCTTCAAGTAGACATCATGTATCAGCATATTTTGCTTTGTCTCTTTCTTTCCTCCCAGCTTCCTTTTCTTACCCCTGTAAAACATTTGTAGTCTACTTTGTTTGTTCCCTATTTTAAAATAGTTGGGTTTGTAATTTACTATTTTGTTGATTCATGTATCCTCCCTAATAGAGGTAGGCTTGTTTAATCCTGGAGAGACATTTTACACTGCTGAAATAGTTTCTTAGGACAATGTCCAGCACGACTCAAGCTAATTCGTGTATTTCCGCTCACAAATAATATTATTGCAGTATTATTATTATTATCGTTACGTTTTGGTGTTATTTCCCTACAATCTAAGAAACTATGGCAAACACTGATGTTGAAAATACTACTGATACCGCCAATATTGACGTTACATCCGCTGCTCCAGCTCCAGTAGCACTGCCATATGCTAGGCTATTTCTAGATGTGTCAAATATTGACATTTTCGCCAATGAAAATTTCAAACGTTGGCAAAAACGTATTTTCTCACTGCTTGATGTCCATGGTGTTGCACATCCACTACTGCATCCACAACCTAGTGCAGATGCTGATAATAAAATAGTGGAATCATGGCAATATGCCAACAAGGTATGCCATCATACAATATTGAAAACTATTTCTAACGAACTGTTTGACGTGTATTGCAGTTATAAAGAAGCAAAGCTATATGGAAAGCTTTAATTAAAAAATTCACTGCTGAAGATGCTACAAAACAAAATTTTGTACTAGGAAAATTTTATCAATGGCAGATGAGAGATGATAAAGAGATGAACATACAAATCAACGAATTTCAAAAATTGTTAGAAGACTTGAAGGCCGAGGGGATGTCTTTACCAGAGAAGTTTGCTGCTGGAGTGCTAATTGAGAAGCTGCCTGACTCATGGAGTGACTACAAAAACAACTTAAAGCACAAACAGAAAAATTTCACCATTGAGGAAATTGTGACCCACATCCTAATTGAAGATTCCAACATAAAAAGATATGCCAAAGCTAGGATGACAGCTCTTAAAGAAAACATAGTGCAAAGCAGCAATAACAACCGCAAAAGGTACGAGAATAAGTATCAAGGTTGCAAGCCTAAAAATCCTAACCTTAAAAAGAAAAAGGGCTCTTGTTTTGTTTGTGGAAAACCAGGCCATCATGCCTCACAGTGCAAGTACAGAGCAAGAAATGACAAAGAAAAACTAATACTCCTAAAGCTAACTTAGCTGAAGGAAGTGATATTATTGCAGCTGTCATTTCTCAAGTAAATATTGTAGCACATGCAAAAGAATGGGTGATAGACTCTGGGGCTACTTGGCACATTTGTTCAAATTAAGAAGCATTTTCCTCTTATACTCCTGTAGAGGATGATAGAGAAGAAGTCTATCTTGGAGACTCAAGTACTACCAAAGTCTTGGGTAAGGGTAAAGTTCTCCCGAAATTCACTTCGGGAAAAACTTTAGCCCTTGTTGATGTACTACTTATTCCTACTATGAGGGCAAACTTGATCTCTGTATCCTTGTTGGGAAGAGCCGGAGTGAAAGTGTCATTTGAATCTTGTAAGATCATAATGACCATCTTTGTACTTAATATTTCTGATGTTATCAATGGAAATGTATCTACTTCTGCTTATATGGTTGAGTCTATTTCTCTATGGCATGCTAGACTAGGACATGTTAATGTCACATATATAAAGAAAATGCAGTCACTAGGATTAATATCTGGTTTAGACTCAAATAATATTAACAAGTGTGAAATATGTGCTGAAGCTAAAAGTACTAGAAAGACCCGTTTTTCCGTAAATAGAGAAACTGAATTGTTATCTTTAATTCACACTGATTTAGGCGACTTGAAGCAGACTATAACTAGAGGTGGTAAAAGATATTATGTAACTTTTATTGATGATTTTTCTAGATATACTAAGTTGTATTTGCTTAGAAATAAAGATGATGCATTTAATGCTTTTATATCTTATAAAACTGAGGTTGAAAATCAACTTAGTAGAAAAATCAAGAGAATTAGATCAGATAGAGGTGGAGAATATTTATCTTTAAATTATTTTTGTGAAAAGAATGGAATAATTCATGAAATAACTCCGCCTTATTCACCTGAGTCAAATGGAGTAGCTGAAAGGAAAAATAGAACATTGAAAGAGATGATGAACTCTATGTTAGTTAGTTCTAATGCTCCTGATAACTTGTGGGGTGAAGCTATTTTATCTGCATGTCACTTACAAAATAGAATACCACATAGAAGAACTGGCAAAACTCCGTATGAATTGTGGAGGGACTATAAACCATACTTGAATATTTAAAAGTGTGGGGGTGACTTGCTAAAGTTCTTTGCCTGAACCTAAAAAGAGAAAAATAGGTTCTAAAACTGCTGATTGCATGCTTATTGGATATGCTGAACATAGTGCTGCATATAGATTTCTTGTTTTAAAAAGTGATGTGCTTGATTGCAATACTATAATTGAGACAAAGAATGCAGAATTCTTTGAACATATTTTTTCAATATCTGATAAAATTTCTCATATAACTGTTGAAACAAATAGTGAAATACCTCTAATGATGAATTGAGAATGAGTAAAAGGCATAGGAAAGAATATTTTTCATATGGAAATGATTTTCAAACATTTCTTGTCGATAATGAACCATCAAATTATTTTGAAGCTATATCTTCTTCAGATACTAAATATTGGAAAGAGACAATAAAAGTTGAAATTGATTCTATTAAGAAAAATAATACATGGATTTTAACTGAATTACCTCCTGGTGCAAAGCCTATTGGTTGTAAATGGATTTTCAAAAAGAAATTTATTCTTGATGGATTTTTAGATAAATATAAAGCTCGGTTAGTAGCAAAAGGTTTTTCTCAAAAACAAAATATAGATTATTTTGATACATTTGCACCAGTGACTAGAATTTCTTCTATTCGAATTTTAATTTCCTTAGCTTCAATCCGTAAGCTTTTTATCCACCAAATGGATGTGAAAACTGCTTTTCTAAATGGTGATTTAGAAGAAGAGATTTATATGGTTCAACATGAAGGCCGTATCATTCCTGGACAAGAAAATAAAATTTGTAAATTAATTAAATCTCTTTATGGCCTTAAACAAGATCCTGAGCAGTGGTATGAGAAATTTGAACAAGTCTTACTGAGAGACGATTTTTCTTCAGTTGAGATGGATAAATGTGTTTATACTAAAGTGGTAGACAATGATTATACTAAAGTTGGCTAGGCCGTCTTACCAAGACGTTACCTGTCACACCTCCTTTTTTCACTACCCCCCAGAAGGGGTATAAAGGAGTTTTCCAATTAAAGGACAATCAAAACGGGATTTATTGTTAAAAGATTCAGAGTTGCCACTTGGGAGATTTATGGTGTCCCAAGTCACCGGTTGAATCCCGAATCGAGGAAAACTTAACTCTGTTTAACAGTCCGCGAACCAGAAATCCAAGTAAGGAATTCTGTTAACCCGGGAGAAGGTGTTAGGCATTCCCGAGCTCCGTGGTTCTAGCACGGTCTCTTTGATCATACTTGGCTTATTACAATTGTTTAATTACTGACTTTAGATCCTATGTGCATTTACCCTTTACCGCTTTTAAATCACTTGATTATTCGTAGTTAAAGAATTGAGTTACGCGTACGTATACTCTTTCCCTTTGGCGCGTCAAAAATCATGTCACGCGAACGTGTCCATAATTAATAACGCTTGTTTATTTATTTAAGAAAATTTGGTTGAAGTTGCGCGAACGCATACTCTGAATTAGTCTTTTTTTTAAAAAAATCGTAATTATGTTACGCGAACGTATACACAATCACAGTAATATATTAAGTCGCCTTCATTGCAAAATAAAGAAAATAAAGGGGTGCGGCAGCCAAGCTAATGCCAGAAACAATATAACACGCTACTATCACTTTCAATTTTTGTCACTTTCTTGCTCTCTTGATCCTTTTTTTTTAAAATACAACATGATCAACATTTTTATTTAAAAGAGAGCAGTGGAGTATTACACACATATACGTACCTATCTGTAGCAAAATCCAACCAAATGACCAATTCAAGGCCTCAGAACAATGCAATGTTGGTTCTGAAATGCATAACACCAGAAAATTGGACAACAACAATTCGACGGACCCACGAGTCTGCCCGGAACCCTCGAACGGATAACCTCGATTTGAAAATGACACTACTACTGCAACAATGGCAACACTGGAGCAACAATCAAAATGACACACACGAAGGCATCGCCAAAGAACTAAGTCCGGCCAAACTCGGTACAGCACATCACAAAATCTAGAACATGTTAGATCTACACTAGTCTGACGTAGAAGTAACACACACGTGAATAATGGTGATGAAACAACCAACTGTTTTCTGTTCGTTCATCATCGACAGTGCGGATCCGATGATACAAAGTCAGTGGAGGGGGAGGAAGGTAAGAAGCAACGGCTAGGTGCAGTAACAGTCATGGTCATCGCCGGCCATCACCTCCGGCAGCGGAGACCATGTAAAGGGTGAGACCTAGCTTCAGCAAGCATTATTTTTGCAGCTGCCAAGAAATGGCCCTGGCGGATCTGGGTTTGTCAATGAGGAAGAAGAGCTTAGGGTGTGTGTGAGGTAAGGCTTTGTTTATGGCTGTTGCGTGATGAAGGAAGGTCCGGCGATGGAGTTTTGGTGGTGAATGTGCGGCTGGTGAAGGTGATGAACACTCGAAACTGGATTATGAACGCAGAAGCCAATTTCGTCTAGGGTGGAGATGGTCACTCTGGGGTGCGTCGTTCATGTCCGTTCCGTACAGAGAAGAAGAAACAATGACGACAGGATTTTTTGATACCGGCGAACTTGGTTGACAGGGGGATGTCGAGGGTCGCCGTCTGGGTGATCGGCGTGAGGTCAGGTGCGGGGTGCGGTGGTTTCCGGCGAAGGGTCACTGTTTAGGTTATTCTTTGAAGAAGATGACTGACGGGGGGGGAGGGCTCCTTGCACAGCTATTTTCAGCTGCTCGTTCAGCCCTTTTTTCGTTGTCTTCTCGTTCTTCCGCTCGTTTTGGTCTGATTTTTGGGAAATTCAGGGGCGGCCGTAGTGGTCGATTGTGTTCAAGGGTTTGTTGATACGTTAGAGGGAGTTGGCTATTGTTTCTTGGTTAAGAGGGGAATGGTAATGGAGAATTCTCCATTTTTGGGGGAGGTGCTGTTAGAGGATTATCACGCCGAGGCTTAAGCAACTTTTGGTCCTTTTTTTGTATTGTAGATCTAGTTTTTTGGTAGGGTTTTTAGGTTAAGGGGTTTGGGCCTAGGAATTATGGGCTAGGTTCAAAATTAGGCCTAAAAATGGGTTGCTCGAGCCCAAATTCTATCCTTTCCCCACAAACGAGATTAAAAATACGGTCCCATTTATTAATTAATCCTGCTATTCAAAAAATTATTAAAATAAAACTAACCATTAAAACAAATTTATTTTTGGTATTTTCAAATATCATATTAAAATAAAAATACGATACTATTTTTGTATATTTTTTTTAAGATTAAAAATGACTACAAAACATTAATGAACCTATTTTTGTAATTTTTGTTTTCTTGTAATAAAATAAAGTAAAAAGTCAAAATTACTTAAAATATCTATATTATGCCTAAATTAAATATTTACGCACTAAAATGTGAAAAATCTTGGGGAGGGTCAAAAATCACATGTCTACAACTGCCCATCTTTGACTGGAAACGTACAGAGTTTTCAGACAAAGACTGACTAGACAGGTTTTTGACCCGACCCTTATTTGGAGAGACTAAAACTAAGAGAAAAGGGGAATGTGACCGAGCCCTGGTATCTGGGCTGCCTACATATCCTTGGCTATAAAGGAATCAGGCCACGTGTAGTTCAGAAATGAGTGAGATGACGGAGTATGCCGAGGTGGAGATCCGGTCGAGGTGCCGTTCTGCCGAGGTTCCAGTCCGTGGTCCCTGTTATTACATCAAAAATCAAATGAAAAAGACTAACTAAACCTGTCAACTACGAGTTACAAGATTCCTATCTATAAGTCTTCTGAAGCTTGAGTCTTGAGTCTTGAATGGTTCTTCATACAGACTTTAGATTTGAACCTTGGCGCTTGTTAGCTGCAGGTGATAGCTCGTTCTTCTTCAACCTTTTGGATCAAGACCGGACATGTAGTGCTTGTGACTTCCACCATGTCTTAAGCAGTTCACTTCTTTCATCAACTTCTGCATTTGGATTCACTTCTTGCCTTTCCTCTCTTTTTCTTTATTGTGACTAACTTCTGTTGATAACCTCGGACTGTTTACTCACATTCTTGCCTCGAGATTCTGTGGTTGCTGACTTGAATTGCAATCTGAGATGCTTTTCCTTTTCTTCAGGTGGACGCCTGACTGTTGAACTCGAACCGTCTTCTCTTGTTACTTGACACTGTTTTCCCTTGCACCTTAAACCATTTTCCCCTGAAACTTGAACTGTCTTCCTTTGAAACTGCTTTCCCTAGAAACTTGAGTTGTTTCCCCTTGTTCTCCAGGTGGGTGCCTGATTACAACAAAACAGACAAAACAAAGAAATTTTTCTGTCCCAGTTTGCACTAGGAAGATTTGTGAGTTGTTAGCAAAATTATAAACCACTTGTACTATTGATGCAATGATGAAATTAAACTAAAAAATAGACTAGGAAACTATAAACTAAGTTTGACTAAAATAAAAACTGACCCTATTCTCCAGGCGGGGCCCCTGACTGCTAATTTGAAATGTATTCCCTGCTCTCCAGGCAGGCTCCTGACTGCTGAACTTGAAATATATTCCCTGCTCTCCGGGCGGGCTCCTGACTGCTGACGTGAAATGTATTCCCTGCTCTTCAGGAGGGCTCCTGATTGCTGACTTGAAAGTATTCCCTGCTTTCCAGGCGGGCTCCTTACTTCAACTTGAAAGTGCTCCCTGCTCTCCAGGAGGGCTCCTAACTTCAAGATATACAACACAAAGAATCTGAAAGCTAAAATTTAAATTTTACTCCCTTGTTCTTCAGGCGGGCTCCTGACTGCTGCGCTTGAAAGTATTACCTACTCTCCAGGCGGGCTCCTGACTTCAACATAGACAAAACAAAGAATTTGAAAGCTAAAATTTAAATTGTACTCCCTTGTTCTCCAGGCGGGCTTCTGACTGCTACGCTTGAATGTATTCCCTGCTCTCCAGGCGGGCTCCTGACTTCAACTTGAAATGTATTCCCTGCTCTCCAGGCGGGCTCCTGACTGCTGACTTGAAAGTATTCCCTGCTTTCCAGGCGGGTTCCTGACTTCAACTTGAAAGTTCTCCCTGCTCTCCAGGCGGGCTCCTGACTTCAAGATAGACAACACAAAGAATTTGAAAGCTAAAATTTAAATTGTACTCCCTTGTTCTCCAGGCGGTCTCCTGACTGCTACGCTTGAAAGTATTCTCTGCTCTCCAGGCAGGCTCCTGACTTCAACTTGAAATGTATTCCCTGCTCTCCAGGCGGGCTCCTGACTTCAACAAAACAGACAAAAACAAAGAAAATTTTCTACCCCAATTTGGCAACTGGGCACATATGTGAGTGTTAAACTGAATCATATTACCAAATATTACTAAGAATTGGAAAGCTAGGTCCCATTATGCAGGGGGGTCCTGACAACTCTTAACTGAACGACAATTTTAAATCTAAGTTATATCTTATACAGGTGTGACTTCTTCTAAATCTTGCTATCTAAGAGAATCTTTAAACTACTCCCCATTATCCAGGAGGGTCCTGAAAATCAAAGTCAAGTTCTATTTTAAGAGTGACAACTTTCATGGTTGAATTATACTACCTTACAGCAAAACTTACGCTAAACGTTATTATCTAATCAAAATTTTAAAGCTAAGTCCCATTATTCAGGAGGGTCCTGGAAACTCCTAATTGAATCCTATTTCGACATGCAAACTTTTAAGCCAACTTATATTCCCTTGGGATACATTTATGCTAGATTATGCTATTTCTGAACTTTAAACTAGGTCCCATTTTCCCGGAGGGTCCTGAAAATCAAGAATCAAACCTGTTTGGTACTGCCTTTCTCCACGGAGGGTTTCTCCGAAACAACTGAAATTTCCTGCCCCTGTTTCAAATCAAAGAAAAATCTTATCAGTTTAAAAATGTGGTGGTTGGTTTGTGGTCTTGACTTTGAGGGCGGTTGCTCCTTCACTTCTTATGATAACTGGTTTCCCCTCGAGGACCTTGTTTGCTTATGGACTAGCCACTTTCTCTGCCATCCTTATCACAGAAAATGCCCTTTCTCCGTTCAGACCTAATTCCCTTTATCCGTTGCATTGCTCATGAACTTACATTTACCAACCTTTGTATTTCACCGAAAATACCTTTGATTCGTTCACCTACCATCCTCTATCTATTGCATCGTGCTCTTGTGTTGACATGTACTACACCTTTGTGTTTCTCATGAATTCCAAAGCACGTTAATTTCTATCCACTTAGTGCGCATGCTGTTCTTTCCTGACTTAAATCACTGGCCTTGGCCTTGAAGTCTATTGTTCCCTCACTTGTCACGATAACTTTGATTTCTGCTTGGAAGACCTCGCTTGTCACAGGTTAAACACTTTCTTTGTTGACCTCATCACAGAGAATACC
The DNA here is from genome assembly GCF_000393655.2 of Nicotiana sylvestris. Classification (NCBI taxonomy): domain Eukaryota; kingdom Viridiplantae; phylum Streptophyta; class Magnoliopsida; order Solanales; family Solanaceae; genus Nicotiana; species Nicotiana sylvestris. The sequence continues at coordinate 37,807,182 of NC_091059.1, forward strand.
TTTGAACCGTTCACCCAACATCCTCTATCTGTTGCATTATTCGCAAATTGAAATATACCAAACCTTTGTGTTTCTCATGGACCCCAAAGCATGTTGATTGCTACCAACTCAGTGCGTTTATTGTTCTTTCCTGACTTATGATACTGATGTGCTGGCCAGATTCCGTTTTGTGCAATTGGAAAGCTGGTGGCAGATTTTGAAGTCATTTCTCCTTGTTTTGACCAAACAGACTCAGGAAGAGGAAGTAAACAAGACAAAAGGAACAAAGTAAAGGACAAAGGAAAGAGGTGATTCCTAACAAGAAAACTACAAAGTAGAAACCTATCAGATGCGGATACCAACTCTAATGACCATGACATGAACCTATAGACTATTCTGTTGAGCAAGTCTGATGTTCAACTCATGTTATACCTCTAAACCGTGAAACTGGGCTTCAATGCTCCGATTATCCAATCTGATTCACAATCCTTATTCGACTTGTAGTGCCGGAAGGGTTTTTACCATCAAGCCTCTCTCATTTTATTCTTTCTCTCAACTTACCGTCGTCTTACGGTGCCCGCGAGGGTTTTCACCAATAAGACTCTCTCATTTTTGACTTCTCTCAGCTCCCGTCGCCTTACGGTGCCCGTGAGGGTTTTCACCAATAAGACTCTCTCATTTTCAACATTTTTCTGCTTGGACCAGAGTGTTGCCCTCGATATGCATTACCTTTCCTTGATTGACTTGGTATTTCTCGAAGACTGATTGGAAGGTCTTTCTTTGGACAGTAATGTGGGCTTTTAGATAGGGTTAGAAAGAAAGGGTATCAAAAGGCTCAAAACAACTCATCATGCGTTCAAAATTACAACTTTCGGAACCAGATTTCGTACAATAACCACAACTTCTGCCCCAGTTTCTTGCTTGGGGACTTTTGGATTTTTATTTTGATGAGACCGAACCGTGAGGCTGCCTACGTATCCTTAAAAGGAATCAGGTCAAACGTAGTTCATGTCATAGAAATTACTTTGTTGTTGCGATTTTTCTTTTCTCTCTTTCTTTTATTTTTCTTTTTTTTTCTTCTGTTATTCTTCTTTTCTCTCTTTTTCCTTTTTCTCTTTTTTTTTTCTTTTTGCTTTTCTCTTTTCTTTTCTTTTCTTTCTATTTCTTCTCTCTTTTCATTTTTCTTCTCCTTTTCCTTTCTTGTTCGTTCTTTCTTTTTCCTTTTACTTACTTATCCTCCGCACTTGCGTTTCTGAATTGTGTCATTGATCCCGAAAGAGGGGTATGAAAGAAAATAAATAAGGCTCAAAAGGGGTGACAAGGGATAAAATGTTTAGATAGCAGAACAAAATGCCTTCGTCATTTCAATATTCAAAATATGCCAAATACAAATAAGTACAATCAAAGAAAGAAATCATACATAGTATCTCTTGACTGCATCGGAATTGATAGCCATTTCTACACATTTCCCTTCTACATCTGTCAAATATAACGCGCCATTGGACAACACTCTAGTTACAACAAATGGCCCCTTCCAGTTTGGGGCGAACTTGCTTTTATCTTCAAATTGATGCGGCAGGATGCATTTTAATAGGGGTTCTTTATGTTCTATCTGCCCCCGTTTCACACAATTCGGGCTTGAAGTGATCTCAACATGCCTTTACTTATTTCCCTCAAATGTCCCTATCATCTTCAAAATTGTTTCATTCATTGCTTCATGACTAAACTGAATTTTTAAGACGAGGCCAATAATTACGCATACATGTCATGTTACTAGAGTCAACATGAACTATAAAAGAAAAGAGAACTAAACGAAAATGATTAGAAATTACAGAAAACAGAAAGTTGCATTAGACAGATGGTGACAGGGTTTGGACTACAAAACAAACAAACTAAACTGGGGTTACAAACCTAGAACAAACCTAGACAACACTAAACAGGCTACTAGACTAAACAAACTAGGCAAAATAAGAGGATAGAAGGGTTTGAGTCACAAGACAATATCTGGATTACAACTCTGAAATAATCTGGACAACAGAAATGACAACAAAATAAACCACCAAAACTCCTCCCTGGCTAACCAAGGCAGGATCGTCTTTCCAACTGCCAAGCTCGGCATCTTAGTCACTGAATTCTGCATCAACATTACTAGGACCTTCACGAACTTCCATCACATTGTTCTTAACAAATTGCTTATGGGTTCCCTTTGGTGGCTCGTTCTTAAGATCAACCTCTAATAGCACTGAAAACTTTGCAGCGCGTGGGCCTTCGAGGATCTTAGAAGAATTTTCATATTCCTTTTCAAAACAAATCATACTCACCATATGCGTCTCAGGCGATGGACTTTGGCTAGTGTCTGCTGCATCTAGATTTTGCACGACAATGTCACCTGCATCAATAAGCTTCTGAATTGCTTTCTTCAGATTCCAACACTTCTCTATGTCATGCCCCGGGGCATCTGAGCAATATACGCACCTTTGAGAAAAATCAAACTTCTTTGACAGAGGGTTTGGCATTTTTATATGAGTCGACTTCAACATGTCCAATTGCTTCAACTTTTGGAACAAACTGGCGTATGACACTCCCAATTGGGTGAAAGACTTTTCTTTTTTCAGAAACCTCTCATTCTTAAATGCTTGATTGGGCCGGAAACCTGATCCAGGGGGTTTTCGGTAGGCTCGTAGGGGTGGATAGACATTTTGTGAAGATGGGTACTGAGAGAGTGATGTAAGATTTTGGGAGTTCCGTGGAGAGAAGTGGCATTGGGGAGGATCATCTGGTGCATCAGGATATCCATGGGGACGATGTCGAGGCTGGAAGTGTGGATCGGGAAAGCCCATCGGATCATCTTTTCTGTTTCTCTTTCTTCCTCCCAAGCTTACTGGGATATTCTGAATGTCTTTCGAACAACTCATGATTTTACCTGATTTGATTCCCTCTTCTACCATATACCCCATTTTTAACACATCATTGAAAGGCTTTCCCAAGGCCGGTATCAAATGACTGAAGTAGGTGGGCCCCTGGGCTTTTAGGAAGAACTCAACCATTTCTTCTTCCCCAATTGGGGTATTGACTCGAGCAGCCCGCTCCCTCCATCTGAGTCCAAATTCTCTAAAGATTTCCTTCAGCTTTTTTCCATTTTAGATAGGGAGGAGCGGTCTGGGGTAACACCTGATCTGTATTGAAAGTATTGAACAAAATCTTGAGCCATGTCACCCAATGTAGGCCACTTACCAACATCTTGACGATTATGCCATTCCAATGCTGCCCCAGTCAGGCTCTCACTGAAATACGCCATCAATAAATCATCTTTCTCACCAACACTTCTCATTTTATTTCAATAATCCCACAAATGGGCCACTGGATCCCCACACCCATCATACAAGTTAAACTTCGGCACTTTAAACCTCGCAGGCAGATGAACGTCGGGGGACATAGCCAATTCTTTGTAAGACATGCTACCCTGGTCTCCCGTTCCTTGCTTGTTCATTGAAGACTGTTCTATGCCTTTCAGCCTCCTGGGTATCCCATCTCGCCCTTTTCTTCCTGTGAACTCTTTATTTACAACATGAGACCCATCCCGCGGACCCTACTTGTATAAGTTAGGAACCTTGTGGGCAACCTCTGAGGGGTAATATTGGGCATCACGAGCTTTGAATGAGTGTTCATTGTTGAGGATGGTGGATAAGACGGAGGGCAATTTTTAGGAAAGGTAATTGGAAGATGAGTGATGGAGCTACTAAGACAGTTGGGAAAGCTGTGACAAGCGGGTAGATCTGGAGAGTACGGAGGATCATCTGGCATTGTGTTCGGAGCTTGGGTAAGGACAACATCTAGGAGGCTAGGTGGTGGCGGGGGTGGTACCTTCCCAGTCATCCAAGCCTGATACATGTCAGCCATATGTTGTTTTAACATCTTTACCTCTTCAACCAACCCATTGTTCTGTTCAACCAACTGCTTTCGAGCGCCGGTATCAACCAACTTAGTTCCGTTGTCGTCTGCCATTGCCTTTTGACCTTATGTTGTAGAGAAGAGCTACCACTTTGAAACCACAAACCAACCACCCTCTGACATGAATATAACAAAATGAAACCATCATGTTAGCGTTAGGGCATTTAACATAAGATAATCTCACTTTATGTGCAATTCACCTAGCCACAGTTATCGGCTCTAAAATGACTTCGAGGGTACAAAGATCAGTTGGCATCATCCCAATTTGTTCATTTCAACCTCTCTTTTCTTTGCTTTTCTAGCACTTGCTGGCTTGCCCATTTTCCTTCATTTCTCTTTTTTTAATCATCCCCCTTTCTTTCTCTCATATCTCACATCTCACGATTTCACCTCTCTTTTTTCTCTTTTCCTTTTTTTTTCTTTTTTTTTTCTTTTCTTTTAACAGTTTTAAAAAAAATGATTCAATCGAACCCTATGTAGTTTGCCTACGTATCATGACGTCGCATGAATCAGATCTTTGCGTAGTTTTGAAAGATCGAAAATAAAGTAAACAAACCAACGTTTTCTTTTTTCTTTTTTTTTCTTTTTACCTTAGTGACTAATCCGATGAGAAAAGAGAAATAAAAGAAGCAATTCTTTTTTTTTGAATTTTCTAGACTGAATGCTCTATAACCTATTCTAAACTCAAGCTTAATGAGCACATATTTTTCTTTTTGAAATAAATACTTTATGGGAAATTATTAAGGAAAATCCCTACAAGAGAAAAAATATTTTTTGATTTTTTTTTCTTTTTTAAGAAGAAAATCTAAAGGCTAGACCAAAGAAAAATATTTTGAATTTTCACTTGATATCCTGAAGAAAAGACTTCGAAACAAGAAATGAAAAAGATAAAAAAACTGTTTTTGGATTTGAGTTTTTGATTACCTAAGGAAGAAACTCTGAAAATAAACCAAAGAAAAAGTATTGTTGTTTTCTTTTTCTTATATGTACAATGTCCTAAAGTTCTAATAAAAATAAAATAAAAAATTCAAGTCATTTTTCATCAATTTCTCAAAGAAAAACCTCAACAGAATTTTTTTTTGGATTTTGGAATTAACACCTTAAAGAAAGCTTTTAAAGAAGCACTAAAATAAAATTCTCTCTCTTTTTTGAATTTTGGTCCTAATATACTAAAGGAAACATAAAAATAATTCATTTTAAGTCCTAGATATTAATTGCCTAAAGGAGAAACAACCTTTTCCAATTCTAGAATTAGTAATCTAAATAAAATTTATAACGGAAATATAAAATGCAACATCTCTTTTTTTTTCTTTTTTTTTGGGATTTTTGACTTGTAACACATTTCCAAATACAATAACAAAACGCTCGGCAAATTTAACTAGACTATTACAAACTCAAAAATTAACTAAATGACTGAATACTACTGTACAGGACTAGAAAGTAAAACATGAACAAAAGACTCTAAAACATAAAAAACTCCTCAGGCAACTCCCGAATGCAGTCCTGACCGGATGGTCACGGGGTGTCTGTCATGCTCAAACTTCGGTAAATAAATCCACACCTGTATAAGAAAACCTAAACCAACACTATGTGAGACAATAACATTCCCGAAGACACATGCAAGACATGATTGAGGCTATTTTTGCAAAATGACTTAATTGGCCAAAAGGTGGCTAGAAGTGCAAAATTTGACTATGACCCCGTAAAGCCAAGAACCTAAGATTTACTAGGAAGACCGGACCCTATGTGGGTTGCATACGTATCCCGCCCCGAGAGGCGAGAATCAGGTTCGCGTAGTTCGGGCAAATTGGATACGGGCGAGAATAATAATAAAAACCACTAATTCATAGAAATCACATTTTTCTTGCTTTTCTTGAAAAATGACGAAACATGCAAAATCTTTTTGGATTTTCTTTTTCTCTTTTTTTTTGATTTTTGATTTTTGAAAAATGATGAAGAAGTGCAATATCTTTTTGGATATTTTTTTTGATTTTTGATTTTTGAAAAACGATGAAAAAGTGCAAAATCTTTTTTTGAATTTTTCATGTGTTTTTTTTTTCTTAACGAAAATGTGACAGAAACATAATTGGGCCCTACTTGCTTGATTTTCACACTTAAGCCTCTTTTTTCATTTTCTTTTTCTTTTTTTTTTTCTCTCTCTTTTTTCTTTTCATTTGCCCTCAATTATCTTTGGTCCACCAAATGACCCTTTTACCCATGAAGGAATGCAACATGTATCACATAGGATGCATCAAGTTGGTCTGTTAATTTGGGTACACCTGTCCTAGACGGACCCAACCCCTGTATTGAGTCCCCTAAGTCAAATGCACGTGATGCAAACAAACGTTCCTACTAGGGATCCGGCATGCGGCTGTGTTTTTCTAGGTTTAAATCCTGAGGTTTTGGTCTAGACTTGGGGTACCCGAGCGGACAACTAGGGCCGAAGAGGGGGCGACGTACCGGGAGCTCTGAAGTCTACCCAGCCTTGTCAGTTGCCCAACCTCGTTCTATTTGGTATAATTTCCACAGAAAAAGTGGGCTACGCGAACGTATGCACCATTTCCAGAAGACTCAGATGGGGTGGCGTAAGAAGACAGTTATATACAATTCAAATAATATTAAAGCGGTAAACAGACAACATTTAGCACAAAAGGTTCACATAATACAGTAATATCAACAATAAATAAAGCCAAGTAAAAATCATGTTAACAAGCTCGAATTCTTGAACCCTGAACCAGAGATTCTGGGTTCGATCCCTAGTAGAGTCGCCAGAGCTGTCATACCTCCTTTTTTCACTACCCCCCCAGAAGGGGTATAAAGGATTTTTCCAATTAAAGGACAATCAAAACGGGATTTATTGTTAAAAGATTCAGAGTCACCACTTGGGAGATTTATGGTGTCCCAAGTCACCGGTTGAATCCCGAATCGAGAAAAACTTGACTCTGTTTAATAGTCCGCAAACCAGAAATCCGAGTAAGGAATTCTGTTAACCCGGGAGAAGGTGTTAGACATTCCCGAGTTCCGTGGTTCTAGCATGGTCGCTTTGATCATACTTGGCTTATTACAATTGTTTAATTACTGACTTTAGATCCTATGTGCATTTACCCTTTACCACTTTTAAATCACTTGATTATTCGTAGTTAATGAATTGAGTTACACGTACGTATACTCTTTCCCTTTGGCGCGTCAAAAATCATGTCACGCGAACGTGTCCATAATTAATAACGCTTGTTTATTTATTTAAGAAAATTTGGTTGAAGTTGTGCGAACGCATACTCTGAATTAGTCTTTTTTTTTAAAAAAAATCGTAATTATGTTACGCGAACGTATACACAATCACAGTAATATATTAAGTCGCCTTCATTGCAAAATAAAGAAAATAAAGGGGTGCGGCAACCAAGCTAATGCCAGAAACAATATAACACGCTACTATCACTTTCAATTTTTGTCACTTTCTTTCTCTCTTGATCCTTTTTTTTAAAAATACAACATGATCAGCATTTTTATTTAAAAGAGAGCAGTGGAGTATTACACGCATATACGTACCTATCTGCAGCAAAATCCAACCAAATGACCAATTCAAGGCCTCAGAACAATGCAATGTTGGTTCTGAAATACATAACACCAGAAAATTGGACAGCAACAATTCGACGGACTCACGAGTCTTCCCGGAACCCTCGAACGGACAACCTCGATTTGAAAATGACACTACTACTGCAACAATGGCGACACTGGAGCAACAATCAAAATGACACACACGAAGGCATCACCAAAGAACTAAGTCCAGCCAAACTCGGTACAGCACATCACAAAATCCAGAACTTGTTAGATCTACACTAGTCCGACGTAGAAGTAACACACACGTGAATAATGGTGATGAAACAGCCAACTGTTTTCTGTTCGTTCATCGTCGACAGTGCGGATCCCACGATACAAAGTCAGTAGAGGGGGAGGAAGGTAAGAAGCAATGGCTAGGTGCAGCAATAGTCATGGTCATCGTCGGCCATCACCTCCGGTAGCGGAGACCATGTAAAGGGCGAGACCTAGCTTCAGCGAGCTTTATTTTTGCAGCTGCCAAGAAATTGCCCGGGTGGATCTGGGTCTGTCAATGAGGAAGCAGAGCTTAGGGTGTGTGTGAGGTAAGGCTTCGTTTATGGCTGTTGCGTGGTGAAGGAAGGTCCGGCGATGGAGTTTTGGTGGTGAATGTGTGGCTGGTAAGACGTGCTAGGGCGTTAGGCTACAGGGTGATCGACTGGTGGCATGAACGGCGGTTCACGTTAAGATGGAGTTTAGGTTTATAGTTTTGAAGGTGATGAACACTCGAAACTGGATCATGAATGCAGAAGCCAATTTCGTCTAGGGTGGAGATGGTTGCTCTAGGGTGCGTCGTTCATGTTCGTTCCGTGCAGAGAAGAAGAAACAACGACGACGGGATTTTTTAATACCGACGAACTTGGTTGACGGGGGGATGTCGAGGGTCGCCGTCTGGGTGATCGGCCTGAGGTCAGGCGCGGGGTGTGGTGGTTTTCGACGAAGGGTCACTGTTTTGGGTTATTCTTTGAAGAAGATGACTGACGGGAGGGGGGGGTCTCCTTGCGCAGCTATTTTCAGCTGCTCGTTCAGCCCTTTTATCGTTGTCTTCTCGTTCTTCCGCTTGTTTTGGTATGATTTTTGGGAAGTTCGGGGGCGGCCGTAGTGGTCGCTTGTGTTCAAGGTTTTGTTTCTACGTTAGAGGGAGTTGGCTGTTGTTTCTTGGTTAAGAGGGGAACGGTAATGGAGAATTCTCCATTTTTGGGGGAGGTGCTGTTAGAGGATTATCACGCCGAGGCTTAAGCAACTTTTGGTTATTTTTTATATTGTAGAGTCTAGGTTTTTTATAGGGTTTTTAGGTTAAGGGGTATGGGCCTAGGAATTATGGGCTAGGTTCAAAATTAGGCCTAAAAATGGGTTGCTCGAGCCCAAATTCTATCCTTTCCCCGCAACGAGATTAAAAATACGGTCCCATTTATTAATTAATCCTAATATTCAAAAAATTATTAAAATAAAACTAACCATTAAAATAAATCTATTTTTGGTATTTTCAAATATCATATTAAAATAAAAATACGATAATATTTTTGTATATTTTTTTTAAGATTAAAAATGACTACAAAACATTAATGAACCTATTTTTGTAATTTTTGTTTTCTTGTAATAAAATAAAGTAAAAAGTCAAAATTACTTAAAATATCTATATTATGCCTAAATTAAATATTTACGCGCTAAAATATGAAAAATCTTGGGGAGGGTCAAAAATCACATGTCTACATTACCCTTTTCCATTAATCATCTCACTTCAATTTTTGTTTCAAATATATTAGTTCATCAGCACTTGGGGCCATAATTACCACATCATGCTTGGCACTAGGCCACATTTCATAACTCATGTTTCATATTATTCCCATTTTCAACATTAACCTTGCCATTTAAGATCATAGGCACATTCAAGAGCAATTCAAGTTGTAAGCATGGAGAGAATTTTACATAGTTTGGCATAACAATCTCAATTTAAACTTGACTTCGAATCTAGGCATTTTAGCACATAGTTCACATTTTTCATACATTCTCAATTTACCAAGGATAGTATATTGTGCACATTGAAACACACCTTCCACATATAATCTTGCAACACTAATTCACTTGAATAACAAACACTACATCTATAAATTTCCAGACTTACAACATTCATATGGACGCCATGGGAGCTCAATTTCTAAGAAGAGGGGGTTTTAGCCATACATACCTCAATAGAGCTTTTCTTAAATTCTTACAAAATTCCGAAACTCTTAGCAACTTCGATCTATTTTATGAGAATTACAAGTTGAACCAAAAATTAGAGACATGATTATGATTCTAGCTCATTTGAGTGTATTATCAAGCACTAAGTGTGCATTCTAATTTTAGGATCTTTTTGTGAGAGATTTTTATCATCTTGCACCCCAATTGCTATCTTTTTAACTCACAATCTCCCCATACCCTATTATCATTTATGCATGCAAAATAATCAATCCTTATACCCATGAACCAACTTGTTAATCACTTATTTTAATAGAAATTTTGAAATCGTAGATTAGGGCACCAGTTCTTACCTCTTAGGATGAAGGCCTAGCAAATTTTACTTGAAAGTCTTCAAAGATTTGAGCAAGGATTGTAGTGACTTGGTGAGAGTTAGTTTCTCCCTCTAAAACTCCTCCTCTCACTCTAATTGCAGTAGAATAGCATAAAAGGGGTCTAATGGGGTATTTTTAACGGAATGGGGTCGAGTCTTAAAAGTTAGAAAATAGGAGCCCCAACACAATTTGCGGTCGCATATGCAATCACATAATTGACATGCGGCCCGCAAAAGTAACCGCAGAATGGCCCTCCAAACTTGAACATTCTGCTCGGTGCGACAAGAATGCGGTCCGCATACCTGTTCTACGGTCGCATAATGCACCGCAGAACTGCCTCTCGCAAAATTACAAGAAGATTATGCGATGATTCTGCAGCCCGCATATTGATTATGAGATCGCATAATTGGTCGCATAGTTGACTTCAAAACTAACCAGCATACCGTCTCACTCTACGGTGACTGTGCGGTCTGCATAGCTATTATGCGAATGCACATATCAATCCAAAAGGTCCGAACTTGGTACTAAGAGATTTTAGGTTTTTTGAGTAAAAATTTTACGGGGCCTTACATCCTCCCCCACTTAAGATCATTCATCCTCAAATGAGGATCAAGGTTCACTCATTAGCAATCCTTAGGCAACTTCAGCTTTTTTACATCATGAAACATATCAACAACCCTAAATTTGGCTAATTTCCTGAATTTTCAAAATTTTTGCTTGAGTTTCCTTTGTAACTAGGCTTATCTACCTGTCAGAGAGCCCCAGAAACATATCTTAACAGCATATACACAATCCATAGACATGACATAACTTGTAACAACACCAACCGTGGATGCATAGGCAACATATAACAAAAACAAAACAGTTTTACATAGACTAAATCAAAGGATACAGAGTTCATAGGAACCAAATTCATAAAAGTTATTACATGGCTATACAAACAAATGTGGTTACTTCTTTTTCATTTCTTCCTCGGCTTCCCAAGTGGCTTCTTCACCTTGATGGTTTCACCATAACACTTTCACGGAGGCAATTTCTTTGTTTCTCAACTTTCAGACCTGCATTTTAAGAATGGCAACTGGAATTTCTTCATATGACAGTTCTTCATTGACCTCAATAGTTTCAACTGGCACAATAGTGGACAGATCTCCCACTACCTTCTTCAACATAGACATATGGAAGACTGGGTGTACCATTGACATCTCGGGTGGCAGCTCAAGCTTGTCCGCCACCTGACCAATCCTCTGAATAATTCTATATGGTCTGACATACCTCGCAATCAATTTTCCTTTCTTTCCAAACCGCATGATACCCTTAATGGGGGAAACCTTAAGAAATACCCAATCATCTTCTTTGAACTCCAAATCTCTACGACGAACGTTCGAATAAGACTTTTGGCAACTCTGAGCATTTTTCAACCTCTCATTAATAATATTGACTTTCTCTATAGCGTGATGCACAAGGTCTGGCCCTATCAACTCAGCTTTTCCAACCTCGAACCACCCAATGGAGGACCTACATCTCCTACCATACAACGCCTCAAATGGTGCCATCTGGATACTAGCATGGAAGCTATTGTTATAGGCAAACTCTATGAGTGGCAAAATGATCATCCCAGCTACCTTTGAAATCAAGAACACAAGAACGCAACATGTCCTCAAGCGTCTGAATAGTCCACTCTGCTTGCCCGTCGGTCTGAGGGTGGAAGGTTGTACTAAGATTTACCTGCGTACCCAAACCTTACTGAAATTTCTTCCAAAAGTTAGCCGTGAACTGATCTCCTCGATCTGAAGTGATTGAAATTGGAGTACCATACAACCTGACTATCTCTTTCATATACAACTGAGCATATTGTTCCGCTGTGGCGGTAGATTTAATTGGAAAGAAATGCGTTGATTTTTTGAGTCGATCCATGATCACCCAAATTGAATCGATTTTGCATGGAGTGTGCGGTAACCCTACCACAAAATCCATGTTGATCATTTCCCATTTCCACATTGGAATTTCTATGCTTTGAGCCAACCCACCGGGCCTTTGGTGTTCGGCCTTTACTTGCTGATAGTTCGGACACTTTGCCACAAAGTCTGCCACATCCCTTTTCATGTTGCTCCACCAATAAACTTCATTGAGATCATGATAAATTTTTGTAGAACCTGGGTGTATGGAATACCTGGAAGTGTGAGCTTCAACCATGATCCTTTCTCGAATACCGTCGACATCTGGAACACATAGGCGCCCTTGATACCGTAGGGTAGCATCTTCCATGCCAAAAGAAAAAGCTGTGGTCTTGTGTTTATAAATCTCCTCCTTCAGTTGTGCCAACAATGGATCGTTGAATTGTTTTTCTTTGACCTCCGCTACAAGTGATGATTCAACCCTATTCTTCACAATTTCTCCTCCTTCATTAGAGTCCGCAAGACGAACTCCTAAACTAGCCAAATGGTGAACCTCCCGGGCCAACGACCTTTGATATGTCTCCGTATGAGCCAAACTTCCCATAGATTTCCAGCTAAGAGCATCCACCACGACATTGGCATTTCCTTAGTGATAGAGAATATATATATATCATAGTCCTTGAGTAACTCTAGCCATCTTCTCTGTCTCAGATTCAACTCCTTTTGTTTGAAAATATATTGAAGGATCTTGTGGTCCGTAAATACATCCACATGGACCCCATACAAATAATGTCGCCAAATCTTTAGTGCAAACACCACTACCACAAGCTCCAAGTCGTGGGTTGGATAGTTCTTCTAATGATTCTTGAGTTTCCTAGAACCGTAAGCTATAACCTTGCCGTGTTGCATTAACACACACCCAAGCCCGATCCTCGAAGCCTCGTAATACACCGAAAATCTCACTATACCCTCTGGCAGGGTCAATACTGGCGCGGTAGTCAATCTTGATTTCAATTCCTGGAAGCTCATTTCATAAGCATCAGATCACTGGAACTTAACTGCTTTCTATGTCAATTTAGTCAACGGAGAGGTAAGTGTAGAAAATCCCTCCACAAATCTTCTGTAGTACCCAGCCAAACCTAAGAAACTGTGAATCTCTGTTGGAGTGGTAGGTCTAGGCCAATTCTTTACTACTCCAATCTTTTGAGAATCAAACATAGTCCCTTCCCTGGAGACGACATGACCCAAGAACGTGATAGATTCAAGCCAAAATTCTCATTTTGAAAATTTTGCATATAGTTGATGTTGCTGAAGAGTCTGCAGAACTGCCCTGAGATGGTCAGCATGGTCCTCCCGACTTCGGGAATACACAAGAATATCATCGATGAACACTATCACAAAGGAGTCTAGAGAAGGCTTGAAGACTCGATTCATAAGATCCACGAAAGCTGCCGGGACATTTGTTAGCCCGAAGGACATCACCAGAAATTCAAAGTGCCCATATCGGGTCCTGAAAGTTATTTTTAGAATATCTTGCTCCCTTATCTTCAAATGATGATATCCGGACCGCAAGTCAATTTTTGAGAAGCACTTAGCACCTTGAAATTGATCAAACAAATCATCTATCCTTGGTAGAGGGTATTTATTCTTGATTGTGACTTTGTTAAGTTGCCGATAGTCAATACACATCCGTAGCAACCCATCTTTCTTCCTTACAAGCAAAACCGGTGCGCCCCATGCTAACACACTCGGCCAGATGAAGCCCTTCTCTAGCAAATCCTTCAATTGTTCCTTTAGCTCCTTCAATTCTGCCGGTGCCATTCTGTAAGGTGGAATTGATATAGGCTACGTGTCTGGCATAACATCGATCCCAAAATCAATCTCCCTGCCTAGTGGGATCCCAAGGAGCTTATCTGGAAAGACATCCAGAATTTCATTCACAACTGGTACGGACTCAAGGCTAGGCACCTCGGAATCGGTGTTCGTAACCCGGACTAAATGATTGATACACCCCTTCTTGATCATCTTTGCGGCCTTAAGGTAAGAAATAAACCGACCTTTTGGCACTACATTATCTCCTTTCCATTCCACAATGGGCTCGTTAGGAAATTCAAGCCTCATAGTTCTAGTCCGATAATCAAGTTTGGCAAAACATGAGTAAAGCCAATCCATTCCCATTATTACATCAAAATTGACCATCCCTAATTCAGTAAGATCGGCCATGGTATCCCTATCACGTACCGTAACAACACATCCTCTATAAACTTGTGCAGCAGTAATAGGCTCACCCACCGGAGTATACACAGAGAATGGCTCATGAAGCTATTCTGGTTCTATCCCAAATTCCATAGCAACAAAAGGGGTTACATAGGACAAGGTGGAACCGGGGTCAATAAGTGCATACATATCATGAGATTGGACAGTCAGAATACCTGTAACAACATTTGGAGAAGCCTCTGCAGTCTGGCAACCACTCATAGCATAGAACCGGCTGGGCCCTCCTAAACTCTGCGCACCACCCCTAGCTGTACCACGCCCCGCGGGTGCTGGGGTAACTCAAGCTGGAGAGGGTGCTGAAGATATAGCAGCTGCTGGACTGGATGTCTGTGTTGTGCCCCTACCCGAACCCTGGCGGGATAAATGATAATACCTCTGAATGTGGCCCCTCATCCCACATCTATAACATATGGGTAACTCCATGTAGCAAATCCCTGAGTGCATCTTCCCGCACTTGGGGCATGGGGACCTCTACTGCTGCTGGGATCTCTCTCATGACCGACCCCGCTAGTGGGGTCCCCTGCTACCTTGACTGGGCTTGAAACGACTCCATTGTTGCTGCTGGCTGGGCCTTGATGGTGGTGCACTGGCTGAAGACTGTGCGACAGACTGGGACGGCCGTGATTATCCTCCCCGAAAAGCTGATCTTCCCCCACCTAGTGGCTCTCCCATGTTGCCCGTAGATCGGGCCTTGTTGTTACCCTTTCTATCCATTCTGTTCTTTAGTTTACGGTTCTATGTGGACTGAGAAAATGCCACCATCTTTCCATAATTCATGTCAGAATTCAAGGCAGCTGTAGAAGCCTCATTAATAGTCAAAGGATTAAGGCCCTGAATAAACCGTCACACCCTGGCCTCCATTATGGGCAACATATGAATAGCATATTTGGACAGGCGGGCAAACTCCATATGGTACTCCCACACACTTCTACTACCTTGCTTCAGATTCTCAAACTCTGCTACATGGGTTGCCCTTGTCTCAGCAGGCAGGAAATGATCTATAAAGGCATCGGCAAACTCGCTCCACCTCGTCGGAGAACTCCCATCCTCGCGAGAATCTTCCCACAACTCAAACCATGAATAGGCCACCCCTTTTAGATGCTAGCCAACCAACTCTACTCCCTCTATCTCAGTTGCACGCATAACCCTGAAGGTCTTGTGCATCTCATCGATAAAATCCTGGGGGTCCTCTTCTGGATTTGCACCCGTAAACATTGGAGGGTCTAACTGAAGAAATCTGTTTATCCTAAAACTAGTGGAATACCCTTGCTGGCTAGATGAATTGGGGGCAACATTTGATCTATAGGCCTAAGAGGCCACTAGCTGAGTCAGCATCTGGATAGCTCCCCTAAGATCCCCGTCAGAGATACCATAACCGGAAGCTGGGGCTAGAGGCGGAACATGAATATCAATGGGAGGGATAGTAGCACCCTCAGCAGATGTAGGAACTGGTGTAGCAGTCGGGGGAATGTCCTCACCCCTCAGGTTCTCACCCGTATCATCAATTACGGAGACGACTGCCACTCTTGGGACAACATTGACTCCTTGGCTAGTCCTGGCTTTCTTTTTAGGTGCCATGTACTGAAAATTGAAAGAATGCACTAGTTATAGGAGGAATAGTTTCACAATTGCCACACGATCCAGAATATCAAAGAAGGGTGTTATTCCTAAGTGCCCAAGTAGCCTCCAACTTATAGATGTGGTCGACTAACCACCGATAAGAAGGACTCTACTAGACACAGCTCCGAGACATCCTAGGACACTTTAAAAACCTTAGGCTCTGACACCAAGTTTGTCACGCCCCAACCTCGGGAGGCGCAATCGACGCTCAATCGAGTGAACCCAACTGAGCAAGCCTTTTTAACACTTTCTACCTGTTACACCCCGCAATATTCCCGCAGTATTATATTGCGACAATGTTACGCTCTGCAGTAATATGTTACGATGATGTCACCCTATGCAATAATATATTACGATGATGTTACGTCCAGCAGTATTAAGTTAAGACAGTGTTGCATCCAGTAGTATTACATTACGGTAATGTTACGCTTTGCAATATTAAGTTACGACGATGTTGTATCCTGAAGTATTGTACGTAAAAATTATCGTAAGGTAATTGACATCAGTCCAAGTAAAAGATTATTTGGAGATTATAAAGATTATGCTATTTCACAAGTGATTAGCAAATTCATGAAGGCGAGAGGGGAAGCAAGTCGAAGAAAATGAATTTTGTTGAAGTTTGGCATATTGGAATAATACGGGCCAAACGTTAATACCCGGTATTTATGGACTAGTACCATACAAGGTACCACGTAACCATGTTAGTAAGGTGTATAAGGTGTGTTAAAAAGGAGTAATATTCTAAGTAATTTGAGATAATTCTTAATTATGTGGGTAATTGGTTAATTATTGATTTAATGGAAGATTAACCATGTAATTAAGGATTTGTGAATAATTTATAAGTGGGGACAAAGTCCCCCACATGGTAGCCCATGAATTAGCTAATAAAGCCACCAAGTGACTCATATGATGTAAAGAAAGGTGTCATATTACTAGACCACATACAAGGATTACATTCCCTTATTTATATTATATTAGTTTTATAAGGTATGAAGTCAAATACCTTATCCACTTCACCATCAAAGATTTTAGCATATACATATGCTTGAAACATCAACCAAATATAGGAGATAATAAAAAATTCCAAAAACTCAAGATAGATTACAAATTGGTATCTTACTCTTTATAGTGGAAAGGATTGCTAAGAATAATAAAGTTTCTCCTAAGTGGGTTAATGGAGATCCTATACAAGTTCATAGAATTTCTTGCCGAGAAACATGGTCCAGATACATGATTAAGGTCTTGGGGTCACGGGAGTAAAGTTCTTTTAATTTGTCTAACTATGATCCTACATCACGTTTCAACGCAACTTGACAATGGTTGGAGCAGGTATATTGTCAAAATCGTATATAATTTCATACAAATTATATCCGTGATTGCTATAATCAAATATCATACGAGATAACTTAATTCTTAGCAACGTAAAATTTTGCGGTTCTAAAGAAGTACGATGCAACCTTTTCCAAGAACATCATACGAATTTTTTCCTACTCCAGGTATGTTAAGGCTATCTCTTCTTTCTTTTGGCATGGTCCATATGATACTGAAGAAACGAGAAAACACATAGTTTCCATAAATTACTCTATTCATAAAAATAGTAGGGATGTTTAGATTCTTGATTCCCCATGAAAAATATTATTATCTTCTGCTCGTGGGTCTCAGAATAATACGCAATTGGAAAAATTTATTCGGAAGGAATATTGAGATTATTACGTATTTATTTCATGCATTTCATACATGTGCATTGACCCATGACCAAATGGCGTTATATACGCGTATATATGTAAATTATATTTATATGGGATATGGGAAAAAGGATACAGCGTTATATATGCACCACCACCTGATCAACTGGTATATGATATGATGTTGCCTATGGTGGCTGAAATATGATTCAAATGGCGTTATATATGCGTATATATATATATATATATATATATATATATATATATATATATATATATATATATATGTATATATATGTATATGGGATATGAGAAAGGTTATGGCATTATATGCGCACCACCACCTGATTAGCTGGTATACGATGATGATTTTGTCCACAGTGGCCGATATGATATGATGGATGCCCTCAGAGGCTGATGATGTTATGAAACATGTACCTATGCGTGACATGACATTCATACGTATATGCATGACGCTAAAAGTAATTTATGATTTACAAAGTTATTTAGACTTACAGGTTGAGTCATTTACTCTATATTTCTTCCATGTCTCTTATGTACTTATTAATGTGCCTTACATACTCGGTACATTATTCGTACTGACGTCCCTTTTGCCTGGAGACGCTGCATTTCATGCTCGCAAGTTCCAATAGACAGGTCGAGAGCCCTCTAAGTAGGCTATCAGCTCAGCGGAAGATGTTGGTGCGCTCCATTTTCTTCGGAGTTGCTTGTTTGGTTAGTATGAGTTAGACGTGTATTGTTTGGTATGGAGGGACTCTATCCCGACCTTTATGACATTTACGTACTCTTAGAGACTTGTGGACATATGTCGTATATGTGAATGATTGTACGGCCTTGTTGGCCTATGTTTTGAGTTTATAAATGATTATGTTGGCCTATTAGGCCCGTATGTCACATGTATATGATGATGTAATAAGAAAGATACGTTACATTGGTACTCGGTCGAGTAAGGTACCGGGTGCCCTTCGCGGCCCATCAGTTTGGTCGTGATAAAAGTGGTATCAGAGCAGTTCTGTCCTAGGGAGTCTACAAGTTGTGCCTAGTAGAGTCTTGTTTATGGGTGTGTCGTGCACCACACTTATAAGCAGGAGGCTACAAGGCATTTAGGATTGTCACTCTTTCTTCTTACTCTAGATCATGTGGTAGAGCTCACTTATAAGAATTCAAATTTCGAAATTCTATTTTATTCATAATAAGACGATGCCTACATTCAGAAAGACGGTAGATAAGGGATATAGTTGTGGAAGTGTTGAGTTAGAGGAACTCGATTTTGCATCTTGCTTATGACGAGTAAATGCGAGGTCTTCAGCAGATCATGCGTGTACTAAAAGGTGTAAGGTTCTTGATAAGGAGCTTTAAGGAAAGAATACTTATCCACTCTTAAGGTAAAAAGGAATAACGGAATTGGAAGTTAGACACAAGTTTCAGCAAGTAAAAGAAGCAAGGTGAAGAAGGGTACGAGGTACCCAATTAATAAAAATTATCATTATTTACCATTCAAGAAAGGAGATATACGCATTTTGAGTTACCTTCAACAGTAACAAATGTACGTACAATCGGCCACACCTATCGCAGTCATGCCCTATAGGAGCTAACGGATATGATTTAAGAGAAGGATAGGATAACAGGAGTCGACTAGGGTTAGAGTAACCCAAAATGATGGATGGATGGTTTGCGCTAATTTACATTTCGGAAGGATATTAAAAAGGTGATAATAGATCTCCTTATGAGATACCTAGATGGTGCACTCTAAAATAATACAGCTAGACATGAGTACTACAAAGACAAGCACTGGAAACCTGAAAAGGATAAATATTATCTTAGTATGGCTCCCGTCCCTAGTAGAGAGATAATGCTAGGAAACCCAAAGAGCCAGTGGATGGTGCAAAGGGGAGCTAAAAGCAAAAGAATATCTTGTTGAAGTTTTCAGAACAAAGTGATAGACGGAAATGTTCGCAGCAAATAAGAAGAGAGATAATGAAGCATTAAGAGTAAGATGTGATAAATGGATGACAACGGTAGGCCAAAAAGATTACAGTATTCCAGAGTTGATAGTCAAGTGAAGGAAAAAACGAGAAGTGACAGGCCTTGAGATAATAAAAGGGTATAGGCCATAAAGTCATATCCTTACTTCGAGAAACAAGTTTGCGACGCTAACGTGATTTAGAAGAAAAAGTTAGACCCCAGAGTAATAAAAGTCAGCATGGACTGGTGGAAAAAGATAAACTAAACATGAATTAGGGACTGGGTGATTTGATGGTGGTCGGCATCATGAGAACTTCATATTGCATTCCGGTGATAATATAATGGACCATAGAGGAAGATTCATGAGAAACTCAAAGAATGGTTATTCAGGAAGACGCTTCCCTAAAGCAAGCATTGTGAGCAAAGTTAAGCTTAAGGGATTGTATGTGCCAGTTACACTAAGTATCACCCTCGTGAGTGAGGAATTTTGTTATCCTTGGTACATAAGGATTGTCGCAAGGTGAGTAAGGGTAATCGATGATGTGAGATGCCCAAGATGAAGAGGTAACACATCTATAGTTAAATCCTCATGGCTTCAACTCTTAGTACTCCCCTAAAGAGGAATATGGAGTGATGTGGTGTTAAGTCAGAATTAAGTGCTTTTAGTAGCTACGAAATGGTAAAGGAAGAATGCAATAAAAATAAGAAAGGGATGAGATTGCACTATTCAAAGCCTACATATAGGCTACGATCCTAGAACATTATGCAAAACATGGCGTCAAGGAGAAGAAGATAGGTGTTCCTGCCGGAATGTTATGGATAAATAAGGAACCAGTACGAGACGTAAGTTAAGACAAAGTATATAACCCAAGAAGGATTATGTGGAATATTTATATTAGAATGGGCCAACGAGTAGTTAGCAGTTGATTAAGGAAGAGCCTAGTTACGACTAGACACGAGTTTACAGACGAATCAACAAATCATGCAAGATAAACATAGTAAAACCCAATATAGTGAATTTAGCTTCGTAGTAATGTTATTGTAATACTTGAAATATATTCAGATAAGAGTCAGGGTAGTTAAAGGTACCATATGAATGTTACGGGAATAAAAGAGAGTGCCACTTGGGAGACAGTCAAAATATCAGTTCAGAAGCAACCCTACAAGCACAAGGGCATGGAGGTAAGCAACTAAGGAAAATTATAGGCAAGGAAGGACATCAAAATGTCCACAATAAGCTCAGAACAGGAATCAAGGGTTCTCCCTAAGTACTATAGAGAAAGACTAGCTGAGGAAATAAGGAAGAAGGCTTCAACCTAAGCACAACAACCTAAAGAAGAAAGGGCCGTGTAACAACAGTCTCAAAACAACATTGTAAGCACTCCAAAGGAAAGTGTCCCCTACCGTGGATAATGAACGGGAAGAAAAATTAAAAGTAATATTCGAAGGTCATATGAGTTGCATGAAAACTCTAGCATGTATGGGAACTAAGATTAGCTAAGTAACAAGGGGGCCGAAAGACCAGGAAAGGTAATAGCTTACATTGAAGAAAGCTAAGAAGGAATGAAAGAAATTATTCGATCAATGATCCCAAGTTAGTGACTTTATGAACACACTTAAGAGTTTGGAGTTTTATACCTGCATCATATACAACCGTAGAATATTCTGGTATACGTTAAAAGAAAGTATTGAGACTAGGTCACAGATGAAGGATTGAATTGTTAAAGGATTTTATCATAAATATCCCCAACGCCTATGAAAGGCTAAAATAATAACTAATACCAGGAGCCGCAGGTCGAAATATATCTTAAGCCTACATAGAGGCTGATCAGAAAGAAGAGGAGACTAAAGAGTTACATTGACTAAGCAAAATAGGAGGGATCAAGAAAATTATAGACCTCAGGATCACTCTTAAGTAGCAGCGGTATAAGAAAGACAGTACATTAGCCATATTTTATAATAACTCTATGATGAAGCCAACTGAAGAGTACCAGCCTCATAAGAAGTCAGTATGAAGCTCCCACCGGATTGTGTATGTACCAGAGGTGTAAGAATTATAATAGAGCTTCAAGTTATGGACGCGAAATATACCTATGTGGAAGGGAGGTCATGAAAGAAATAGAAGATACAATGTGAGATTTTAAGGTAAGTAAGGTAAAGGTAAACAGCGTACGAGATACTCAAAGGTTGAATATGTGAATAGTCCATACCTCGGATAGAAGGCTAGAAGTACTAGGATTCAATATCCAGGAATGATAGTGACATAGTCAGTGGAATATCTCATAGCCTATGGTTTCTAGGTATCGAGGAGGCTAATTAAGACAGTAAAGAAGAGTTTGAGACGATGTGATGTCTCGCTTGATGTCCCAGAATGACATAATGAAATCTATGATGCAAGCAAATTGAAAGGTTGCAAGTAATATAAATAGAGATGTGTAGGCCGCAAGCCATTATATAGTGAAGCGACAAGGTTCTAGAAGACAAGAGTAAGGATAAGAAAGGGAGAGTGAGTGTCACGACCCTAACCCCGAACCCGATCGTGATGACACCTCTCGTGAAGACAAGGCCAGCCAGTTCAACCCAACTCAACCTTTAAAAGCAGTTAATCAACAAAAAAATAGTCTAAACATGATTTAAACACTAATAAATAGCGGAAATATCGATAACAATGCAGAAAGTCCAACCCGGCACAACCCTAACCGGGGTGTCACAAGTCATGAGCATCTCTAAACCATAATACTAGTCTGCTAAAGTCATAAACTACTACAAGTGTTTGAAAGGAAACAAAAATGATAGAGAAGTAGAGACACGGGGCTGCGAACTTCAACAGCTACCTCGTAGTCTCCGAAAACTGCCTGGAACTGGAGGATCAACACTCAGGAGCAGTACCAGCTACACTTGAATGGTTCAAAATCCCCGAAGGGTTCAAATAGTTGGCACAAAGCCCAAATATGGCAATCAACCCAAATCATGATGATAGCAAACAAGTTTCAACCAAATACGCGGTAAAATCATCAATCGGGACGGACCAAGTCACAATCCCCAATAGTACACGACCCCACGCTCGTCATCGAGCGTGTATCTCACCTCAAATAGCACTACGATGTGCAAATCTGGGGTTTCAAACCCTCAGAGCATCATTTACAATCATTACTCACCTCGAACCGGCTAAATCCCTAGCTCACGACGCCTTTGCCCCTCGAATTGGCCTCCACGTGCGTCGAATCTATCCAAAATCAGAACGAGTACGTCAATATATGCTAAGGGAACGAAGCCCAAGTGAAAACAATCAACAAAGGGCACAAATCACGAAATTACCAAAACCCGACCCCCGGGCCCACTTCTCAAAAATCAGAAATTTTCACATCAATAGATTCCTTATCTCCCCACGAGTTCATACATATCAAAAGTTCTCAAATCCGACCCTAAATGGTCCTTCGAATCCACAATTAAAGGCCTAAGTTCTCAAGCCCTAATTTCCCAAATTTTAACCTTTTAATTCCTTTAATTACAACCTTAATCCATGAAATTCTATCATAGAAATGTGTTTTAGGTCTAAAATCCTTACCTTAACGAAGTTCCCTTGAAATCGCTTTTCCAAATCGTCCAAAAGCTCTCAAGCCGAAGTCAAAAATGGTGAAATAACCCAAAATTCGCGAAGGGCTCTTTTAATTCATTTGCCCAGGCCTTTCCGCATCTGCGGTACAATGCCCGCTTCTGCGGTACCGCATATGCGGCCAAACCACCGCTTCTGCGGTCCTTCACTTAAAACCCAAAATCGCATCTACGATAGGACTTCCGCATCTGCGGCTTCACAGATGCGGCTACTTGAACGCTTCTGTGGTATCTGCACACCTGACCAAATTTTCGCTTCTGCGGCCAACTCTCCTCTTATGCGGCGCCGCACCTGCGGTCCCCAAATCGCAGGTGCGAAAATACCAGAAGCAGCAATATTTTCTGCAATCTCCCAAGTTCAAATCTTCCCACTAACCATCCGAAATCACCCCGAGGCCCCCCGAGACCTCAACCAAAAGCACACACATAACCCAATACCTTATTCAAACTTGTCCCAATCATCAAAACACCTCAAACAACATCAAATCTACGAAATCACATCGGATTCAAACCTAAGTTTCAAAAATCTTCCGAAATACACTTTTGATCAAAAACCCAACCAAACCATGTCCGAATGACCTAAAATTTTCACATACACATCCCAAATGACACGACAAAGCTACTGCAACCCTCAGAATTCCATTTCGTCCCTTATATCAAAATCTCGCCTAACAACCGAAAATCGCCAAAATATCAACTTCGCCAATTCAAGCCTAATTCAACTCCGAACCTTCATAACCCATTCTGATCAAGCTCCTAAGTCACAAATCACCTCCCGAAGCTAACCGAACCATCGGAACTCACTTCCGAGCCTTCTAACATATAAGTCAAAATCTGGTTGACTTTTCCAACTTAAGCCTTCTTAAAAGAGACTGTGTCTCAAACTTCACCAAACTCCTTCTGAACTCGATCCGACCAACCCGATACCACAAAAACACGGATAACGAAGCATAAAAAAGCTGAAATGGGGGAAATGGAGCGGTAACTCATGAGACGACTCACTGGGTCGTCATATCCTCCCCAACTTAAATAAACGTTCGTCCTCGAATGAGTCAAGAAACATACCTGAAGCCACAAATAGGTGAGGATATCTGCTTTGCATCTCCCACTCGGTCTCCCAGGTAGCCTCCTCCACGGGACGACCTTTCCACTGCACTTTCACTGAAGCTATATCCTTTGACCTCAACTTCCGAACCTGACGACCCAAAATAGCTATTGGCTCCATATCATAGGTCAAATCATCATCCAACTGAACTGTGTTGAAATCCAAAACATGAGACAGATCCCCAATATACTTCCGTAGCATAGAAACATGAAATACCGAATGTACACTCGACAAGCTGGGTGGCAAAGCAAGCTCATAAGACACCTCCCCAATTCTCTGAAGCACCTCAAAAGGCCCAATGAACCGAGGACTCAATTTTCCTTTCTTCTCAAATCTCATAACACCCTTCATGGGTGAAACCTTCAACAGAACCTTCTCGCCAACCATGTAAGAAACATCTCGAACCTTTCTATCAGCATAACTCTTTTGCCTCGACTGCGCTGTACGAAGCCTCTCCTGAATCACCTTCACTTTCTCCAAGGCATCCTGCACCAAATCAGTCCCCAATAGCATAGCCTCACCGAGCTCAAACCAACCAACTGGAGATCTACACCGCCTCCCATACAAAGCCTCATATGGAGCCATCTGAATACTCGACTAGTAACTGTTGTTATAAGCAAACTCTGCAAGTGGTAGAAACTCATCCTATGATCCTCTAAAATCAATGACACAAGCACACAACATGTCCTCCAATATCTGAATAGTACGCTCGAACTGCCCGTCAGTCTGAGGATGAAAAGTTGTGCTCAACTCTACCTGAGTACCCAACTCTCTCTGCACGGCCCTCCAAAACTGTGAAGTAAACTGAGTACCTCTATCTGAAATGATGGAAACTGGGACACCATGCAAGCGAACAAACTCTCGGATATAGATCCATGCCAACCACTCTGAAGAATAGGTAGTACACACAGGAATGAAGTGCGCGGACTTGGTCAGCTAATCCACAATCACACAAATAGCATCGAACTTCCTCAAAGTCCGTGGAAGTCCAATACAAAGTACATAGCGATTCTCTCCCACTTCGACTCAGGAATATCCATCTGTTGTAGCAAGCCACCCGGTCTCTGATGCTCATATTTCACCTGCTGACAATTGAGACACCGAGCTACAAACCCCACAATATCTTTCTTCATTCCTCTCCACCAATAGTGCTGCCTCAAATCCTGATACATCTTCGCGGCACCCGGATGAATGGAATACCGCGAGCTATGGGCCTCCTCCAGAATCAACTCTCGAAACCTATCCACATTGGGCACGCAAATCCGGCCCTGCATCCTCAATACTCTATCATCGCCAATGGTCATATCTCTGGCATCATCATGCTGAACTCTGTCCTTAAGGACTAGCAAATGTGGATCATCGTACTGGTGCTCTCTGATGCAATCATATAAGGAAGACCGAGATACCACACAAGCCAATACCCGACTGGGCTCCGAAATATCTAATCTTACAAACCGATTGGCCAAAGCCTGAACATTAACTGCAAGAGGTCTCTCCCCAACTGGAATATATGCCAAACTCCCCATACTCACTACCTTTCGGCTCAAAGCATCGGCCACCACATTGGCCTTTCCCAGATGGTACAATATAGTGATATCATAATCCTTAAGCAACTCCAACCATCTCCGCTGCCTCAAATTAAGATCCTTTTGCTTGAACAAATGCTGAAGACTGTGATGATCAGTGAACACCTCACAAGATACGCCATACAAGTCGTGCCTCCAAATCTTCAATGCATGAACTATGGCAGCCAACTCCAAATCATGAACGGGGTAGTTCTTCTCATGGGACTTCAACTGACAAGAAGCATAAGCAATAACTCTACCCTCCTGCATCAACACACAACCAATCCCATCTCTCGAAGCATCACAATACACGGTATATGAACCTGAAGCTGATGGCAAAACCAACACTGTAGATGTGGTCAAGGCTATCGTGAGCTTCTGAAAGCTCTCCTCACACTCGTCCAACCATACAAATGGAGCACCCTTCTAAGTCAACTTGGTCAAGGGCGATGCGATAGATGAGAATCCCTAAACAAACCGGCGATAATAGCCTGCCAAACCAAGAAAGCTACGAATCTTTGTGGCTAAGGACGGTTTGGGCCAACTCTGAACCGCCTTTATCTTCTTCGGATCAACCTGAATACCCTCGCTGGACACCACATGCCCCAAGAAAGCCACTGAACCAAGCCAAAACTCATACTTAGAGAATTTTTCATAAAGCTTCTTCTCCCTCAATCTCTGTAATACAACTCTCAAATGCTCCACGTGCTCCTCTTGACTACGCGAATACACCTGAATATCACCAATGAAGACTATGACAAATGAATCGAGATAAGGCCGGAACACACTGTTCATCAAATGCATGAACGCTGCTGGGGCATTGGTCAGCCCAAAACACATCACTAATAACTCATAATGACCATATCGGCTCCTGAAAGCTGTCTTAAGAATATCCCAGTCCCTGATCTTCAACTGGTGATAACCTGAACGGAGATCAATCTTGGAGAACACCCTCGCTCCCTGAAGCTGGTCAAATAAATCAACAATGCGAGGCAAATGATACTTGTTCTTAATTGTTACCTTACTCAATTGCTTATAATCAATGCACATTCTCATTGTGCCATCCTTCTTCTTCACAAACAGAACTGGTGCACCCCAAGGTGACACACTAGGCCGAATGAACCCCTTATCTAGGAGCTCCTGAAGTTTCTCCTTCAATTCCTTCAACTCCGTTGGTCCCATACGATACGGTGGAATAGAAATGGGCTGAGTGCTCGGCACCGGGTCAATACCAAAATCAATATCCCTATCCGGTGGCATGCCCGGCAGGTCTGCAGGAAACACATCGGGAAAATCCCTCACAACTGGAACAGAATGAATATTGGGAGTCTCAGCTCTGACATCCCCCACAAACGCTAGGTATGAAAGACAACCCTTCCCAACCATACGCTGGGCTCTCAATAAAGAGATCACTCTACTAGGAACATAATCAGTCACACATCGCCACTCGATCTGTGGCACACTCGGCATAGCCAATGTGATTGTCTTAACATGATAGTCCAGAATAGCACGACATGGAGATAACCAATCCATGCCCAAAATGACATCAAAATTCACTATGCTCATTCGTAATAGATCTACTCGGGTCTCCAGACCCCCAATAGTCACCACACATGATCGGTACACACGGTCTACAACAACAGTATCGCCCACCGAGTTAGATATATGAACAAGTAAAGCAAGAAGCTCACGGGGCGTACCTAAATAATGAGAAAAGTATGATGACACATAAGAAAAGGTGGAATCGGGATCAAATAATACAGAGGCATCTCTGTGGCAGACTGAAACAATACATGTAATGACAATATCTAAAGCAATAGCATCTGGTCTGCCTGGGATGGCATAGAAACAGGCCTGACCGCTCCCTGATCGACCTCCTCCTCTGGGGCGACCCTTGGCCGACTGACCTCCACCACTAGCTGGCTGAGCGGGTGGTGGTGAAGAAACTGGCGCTGAAGCCAAAGACCGGCCCTCTGCTGGGACGAACTAGCAATATGACGAGGACACTGCCTCCACATGTGGCCCATCTCGCCACACTCATAACAACTCCCAGGTGCTGGAGAAGGGGACTGAAGGGAACCACTCGCACCTGAGTGACTAGCTGATGCATTCAGCATAGAAGAACCCTGAACCGATGGGGCACGAGATGAACTCTGAGCTAGAAGGGCACTGAGTGAGGACTGGCCCTGCTGAGATCCATGATAAACATGACCCGAATATGCCCCCCGATAACCTGGGCGAGCTAATTGAGCAGGCCTGAATGAATGACCTCTGCTTTGCTGGAATTGGCCCCTCAAAGGAGCACCACTATAGCTGGCAGATCCTCGAGGCCTCTTGTCCTCCCTCTTCTCTCGCTCCTGATGGCGAACGGTCTCAATATCACGGGCGATATCAACAACCTCCTCGAAGGTAGCACCAGTCACCCTCTCTCTGGTCATAAGAATACAGAAGTGGTAAGTAAGACCATCAACAAATCTCTTGATCCTCTCTCGGTCTGTTGGAACCATCCAGATGGCATGATGAGCCAACTCAGAAAACCTCAACTCATACTATGAAACAGTTATATCCCCCTGCCGCAACCACTCAAACTGTCTATGCAGCTCCTCTCTGCGGGACTGCGACACATACTTCTCCAAGAAGAGAATGGAGAGTTGCTGCCAAGTAAGGGGCACTGCACCAATAGGCCTATGCCTCTCAAAATCCTCCCACCAAGTAAAAGCAGCTCTTGAAAACTGATAGGTGGTAAAAGTGACCCCGCTGGTCTCCATAATACCGGCAGTACGAAGCATCCTCTGACACTTATCAAAAAATCCCTGGGCATCCTCGCCCTCTGCACCAGTGAAGGTCGGGGGCTGTAATCTACCAAACCTCTCCAATCTACGCTGCTCATCCTCCAGTATGATAGGAACCACAGAGTCCTGAGCAGCTGTGATCGGTTGGGCTGGATGCGGCCCCGATGTTTGAAATCCCTACACTACCTACTCAGGTGTGCGAGCGGCGGGAGTCTGATTGCCTCCCCCAGCCTGTGAAGTAGCTGCGGTTGTAGTGGCTAAAACCGCCTGAGCCAGGCTAGTGCAAACTGATAAGATCTATGTCAAGGCCTCCTGAAGACTCGGAATCACGATGGGCACAGTTGGTGCTTGAACTGGTGCTACTGGAGCATCCATAGCTGGAGCCCAATCCTGAGCTAGGGCAGCTGGTGGATCAACAGGTGCTTCCCTAGCTGCTCTACCTCTGCCACGACCGCGTCCTCGGCCTCTGGTGGTCTTAGCTGGTGGCACTGGTGGTCGTCCACCCTACCCGGTAGCACGTGTCCTCACCATCTATGAGAGAATGGAATAACAGAAGTTTAGTACTCGGATCAACAAGCTCGCACGACAAGAATTTCAAGAATGTGAAGTTTTCCTAAAGGTTCTGCAACCTCTCGAGGATAAATACAGACGTCTCCATACTGATTCGCGAGACTCTACTAAACCTGCTCATGACTCGTGAGACCTATGTAACCTAGGCTTTGATACCAACTTGTCACGACCCTAACCCCGAACCCAGTCGTGATGACACCTCTCATGAAAACAAGGCCAGCCAGGTCAACCCAACTCAACTTTTAAAAGTAGTTAATCAACATAAAAATAGTCTAAACATGATTTAAACAATACTAAATAGCGGAAATATCGATAACAATGCAGAAAGTCCAACCCGACACAGCCCTAACCGGGGTGTCACAAGTCACAAGCATCTCTAAACCATAATACTAGTCTGCTAAAGTCATAAACTCCTACAAGTGTTTGAAAGGAAATAGAAATGATAGAGAAGTAGAGACACGGGGCTGCGGACGTCAACAGTTACCTCGTAGTCTCCTAAAACCGCCTGGAACTGGAGGAATCAGCACTCAGGATCGGTACCAGCTACGCCTGAATCTGCACAGGGTGCAGGGAGTAAAGTGAGTACTCCAACTCAGTGAGTAACAAATGTAAATAACGACTGAAAGTAAGAAAACACATAAAACACAAGGCATTCTATACTGAAGCAGTAAAAAAATTACTTAAAACAGTAAAATAGAGAAAAGTCAAGTAAATCCCTTTTCATCAAGTAAAACAAGTAATTGACAGGTAAGTAAACGAATAAAAGTTTGCCTCTCGGGCACAGTATCAATGAATCCGCCCCTCGGGAAACATCTTAGAATAGTACCAGCCCTCCGGCTCAATCTTAAAACAATATCAGCCTCTCGGGCTCAATCTCACATCACAATGGGTACCCGCGATCACTGGGGGTGTACAGACTCTGAGAGGGGCCCCATACGGCCCAAGCGCAATATCAAGCCATCTCGTGGCATCAAATCTAGGCCCTCGACCTCATATTAATCAAGCCACCTCGTGGCATATTTATGTATCTCAGGCCCTCGGCCTTATATCAGTATCAATATATCCTCACAACTAGGCCCTCAGCCTTACTCAGTCCAAAAATCATCATAAGCCCCTCGGGCAATAGTAAAACAGTATTTCTCAGCCCAAAACATCATTTGAAAATATCATTTAAGTCTTAAAACTGAGTAAAAATGGCTGAGTATTAAAACAGTGGAAAATAACATGACTAAGTTCAAGTAATAAGTCAAAACAGTGAGGAAATACTAATAAAAATCCTTGAAGGATTCAAATAGTTGGCACAAAGCCCAAATATGGCAATTAGCCCAAATCATGATGATAGCAAATAAGTTTCAGCCAAATACGCGGTAAAATCATCAATCGGGATGGACCAAGTCACAATCCCCAATAGTGCATGACCCTACGCTTGTCATCGAGCGTGTATCTCACCTCAATATAGCACTACGATGTGCAAATCCGGGGTTTCAAACCCTCAGAGCATCATTTACAATCACTACTCACCTCGAGCAGGCTAAATCCCTAGCTCGCGATGCCTTTGCCCCTCGAATCGGCCTCCTCACGCGTTAAATCTATCCAAAATCAGAACGAGTACGTCAACATATGCTAAGGGAACAAAGCCCAAGCGAAAACAATCAACAAATGGCACAAATCCCAAAAATACCAAAACCCGACCACCCGGGCCACTTCTCGAAAATCAGAAATTTTCACATCAATAGATTCCTTATCTCCCCACGAGTTCATACATATCAAAAGTTCTAAAATCCGACCCCAAATGGTCCTTCAAATCCACAATTAAAGGCCTAAGTTCTCAAGCCCTAGTTTTCCCAATTTTAACCTTTTAATTCCTTTAATTACAGCCTTAATCCATGAAATTCTATCATAAAATGTGTTTTAGGTCCAAAATCCTTACCTTAATGAAGTTCCCTTGAAATCCCTCTTCCAAATCGTCCAAAGGCTCTCAAGCCGAAGTCAAAAATGGTGAAATAACCCAAAATTCGCGAATGGCTCTTTTAATTCATCTGCCTAGGCCTTTCTGCATCTGTGGTACAATGCCCGTTTCTGCGTTACGACATAAGCGGCCAAACCACCGCTTCTGCGGTCCTTCACTTAAAACCCAAAATCGCATCTGCGATAGGACTTCCACATGGCTACTTGACTGCTTCTGCGGTATCTGCACACCTGACCACATTTTCGCTTTTGCGGCCAACTTTCCGCTTATGCGGCGCCGCACCTGCGGTCCCCAAACCACAGGTGCCAAAATACCAGAAGCAGCAATATTTTCTGCAATCTCCCAAGTTCAAATCTTCCCGCTAACCATCTAAAATCACCCCGAGGCCCCCCGAGACCTCAACCAAAAGCACACACATAACCCAATACCTTATTCAAACTTGTCCCAATCATCAAAACACCCCAAACAATATCAAATCTATCAAGTCACATCGAATTCAAGCCTAAGTTTCAAAACATTTCCGAAATACGCTTTTGATAAAAAGTCCAACCAAAACACGTCCGAATGACTTGAACTTTTTCACACACATACCAAATAACACGACGAAGCTACTGCAACTCTCAGAATTCTATTTCGACCCCTATATCAAAATCTCGCCTAACAAATCGCCAAAATATCAACTTCGCTAATTCAAGCCTAATTTTACTCCGAACCTCCAAAACCCATTCCGATCGCGCTCCTAAGTCATAAATCACCTCCCAAAGCTAACCAAACCATCAGAACTCACTTCCAAGCCTTCTAACACATACGTCAATATTCAGTTGACTTTTCCAACTTAAGCCTTCTTAAAAGAGACTAAGTGTCTCAAACTTTACCAAACTCATTCCGGACTCGATACGACCAACCCGATATCACAAAAATATAGATAACGAAGCATAAAAAGACGAAATGGGGGAAACGGAGCAGTAACTCATGAGACGACTGGCCGGGTCATCACAGTGAGAAGGTAACGAAAATGGATAAGTCCTCAGGATTAAGCCCATGAAAACAAGAAGAGCAGATGGTTTCTCTAAATTATACAAAGCTCACTATAGCCTGAATGAACTCAAAGGAGTCTAAGGCTAATAGCATTTAGAATGCTACCCTGGTAATAGAATGAGGGTGTAATTGTGATAGATAAAAGATGACGTTTGGGCCTTCGATTGAGTAATGATTCAACGAAGAAAAGAAACGGATCTTATGAATTGGAAAGGATTAAAGTACCCACGCAAGGTGAATCTCATTGGGATGTTGTGAGGTATGGTTATGAAATCAGGGTATCGCCCCAGGTGGATCAATCTAATCATTTCTAGCGTTCCCCGATAAAACGTGAATCCTAGCAGCAATATTACATAAAAGGTTAATTTATTAGTGGTATATTGTAAATCAATATTGAGGTGAATCAATAATGGATGGACAAAAGTTACAAACTATGAGATAATATTAGGCCGTCATTCTAAAGATAAATAGTAATGAGGAAGCATTAAAGGACTTAAATTTATACATATGGAATGAGAAATGAGAGAAAGCTGGGATTTGGTAGCAGACCTCAGCAATGATAAATTAAAGTAAGAGTTATGGCAGTAAATTCATACGGATTGTTAAGCGGACATGTGCGATGAGATATAACAATATTCGTGAATTCAACTAAGTAGCGAGCGAAGAACTTCAGTATACTCATAAATGCCCAAAGGGACATGTTATGAAGCTCTACATGTGAAGCCTAGAGATTGGACACACTTACAAGATCAAAACTATACAGGTTGCATGATGAAAGGTAGCAACAGTTACGAGATTGGAAGGATTCCAACTACAAGTTGTGGTGTGAGAAGGAGGCCTAAGGGGGATGCCCTAGACTTTGGACTTATTCACAGAACAGTCGCCTAGATGGCAAGGAAAGTTCTAAAGTATTCGGAAGATATAAGTTAAGAAAATGATAAGAGCATTAGTCAACATTCGAGGACGAATGTTCCAAAGGGGGGAATGATGTTACACCCCGCAATATTATGTCAATATTACGTCCCGCAGTATTATATTATGACAATGTTATGATCTGCAGTAATATGTTATGATGATGTCACCCTCTGCAGTAACATATTACGATGATGTTACATCCAGCAGTATTAAGTTATGACAGTGTTGCATCCAACATTATTACATTACCATAATGTTATGCTTCGCAGTATTAAGTTACGATGATGTTGAATCCTGAAGTATTGTACGTAAAAATTGTCGTAAGGTAATTGACATCAGTCCAAGTAAAAGATTATTTGGAGATTATAAGGATTATGCTATTTCACAACTGATTAGTAAATTCGTGAAGGCGAGAGGGGAAGCAAGTCGAAGAAAATGAATTTCGTTGAAGTTTGGCATATTGGGATAATACGGGCCGAACATTAATACCCGATATTTATGGACTAGTACCATACAAGGTACCACACGACCATGTTAGTAAGGTGTATAAGGTATGTTAAAAAGGAGTAGTATTCTAAGTATTTGAGATAATTCTTAATTATGTGGGTAATTGGTTAATTATTGGTTTAACAGAAGATTAACCATATAATTAAGGATTTGTGGATAATTTATAAGTGGGGACAAAATCTAGATGACAACCCTGAAATAACCCAGATAGTAGAAAAAATAATCAAAACAAGCAACCAATATTCCTTCATAGTGAGAAGAGAATGACTTTTCAATTTCTAAGCTTGACATTTAGCCACAAATTTGCTCATCAGAATCTCCATGGCCTTCTCCAATTTCAGTCGGCAAATTCCCAAGAGGATTCTCATACTCCATGTCACCACGCATCACCCATACAAAATGTGCATCATCATGTGCAGGTAAAGGATTCTACGTGATATTCCGGGTGTCACTGCCTTGGATCACAATCAACTTTTCCTGGATCATCCTTTCTATTTCTCTTTTCAAATCCCGACAAATTTCAACATTGTGTCTCTAGGCATTGGAATGGTATTCACACGTTTTAGAAGGTCCAAAGCTTCTTGCACGTAGGTCTACATGCTTTGGAGGAATGGGTGCAATCATCTCATAATGCTTTAATTTCTCAAACAAGCTTGCATAGGACTCTCCTATTGGAATAAAATTATCTTTCAACCTTTGTACCCCTTTATACCTCTGGCTTGGATGTGGATTATAAGGCACCTAAAAATTTTGTGGAGGATGGTAGAGATTTTGTGATGCTCGTGATCGCCTTCTTGGGTGATTTGGTGGCTGGACAATATACTTCGAGACGTTCTCTTAGGACCTCTTCTCGGCCCTGATGTCATTATGATTTCTTCAACATTCTCATTCGTGTCACCAGGTTCAATTTGGACAGCCTGAGTTGCAGCATTGAGAGCTGCTTGACTTATAATTCTGTCTGTCTTAAGGCCATTCTCTACCATTTCTCCCATTTTGATTGCTTCCGAGAAGGATTTGCCAACTGCGGACATCATGTTTTGAAAGTAATTTGGCTTTTGCGCCTGAAGGAAAATAGTGATTAGCTCGCGGTCATCCATGGGTGGCTTAACTCTAACTGCTTGCTCTCTACATTTAATGGCATATTCCCTGAAAATTTCGCTTGCTTTCTTCTTCAGGTTTGAAAGGGAATTGCGGTCTGGGGCAATGTCAATGTTGTATTGGAACTGTTTGACAAAGGCTTGTTCCATGTCATCCCAGACGTACTAGCGAGATGTGTCTTGATCCATAAACTATGCGGATGTTACTACCATAAGGCTTTTCCCAAAATAAGCTATTAGCAATTCTTCATTTCTTCCCACACCTCTTAGTTGATTGAAATACATTTTCAGGTGGGCTATGGGGTCTCCATGTTCATCATACTTTTTAAATTTGGGAGTCTTGAAACCAGTCGGCAAGTGGACACATACATAGATCCTTGAAGGCAATGCTCTTCTGACCTGCCAACCCTTGTATGTTTTTCAACCGTCGTTCTAAGCTTTTCACTCTTTGGGTCATTTCTTCTTGTTCCATCTTTCGGGCAGGCTCCTCAATCTTTGCAGGAAGATCAAACAAATACGAGTGGTACTCAGGAAAGTGGTACTGCTCTTGCTAGGTAGAAAATTGTGACTCATGACAAGGTTGTCCTTGGCCATTGGCTCATTCTTGACACATTTTGGTCATTTGTTGTTTCAGTATTCTATTTTCCTCAAACACAGTAGACTCTTGTCGAACCCTATGACCGTGAGTCTCTTGGCACTTGTAACAGCTTTGATGGTGGATCTTGTGTTGTCCGCTTACCACAAACCGACCACCTCAAGCTTCTTCATAATTCAAAACAAACAACATGTTAGAATAGTCACTCTCTTGTTTTTTAAGCACTTTTCTTCTCTTTTTTCTCTTTTTTTTTTGAAAAAATAATTCAATTGAACCTGATGTGAGTTACCTACGTATCATGTGGGAACATGAATAAGATCTTGCATAGTTCGGAAAGATCAGGAATAAAGAAAATAAACTAACTCTTTTTTTTTGGATTTTGGATTTTTTTTCTTTTTTCGAAAGAAATACTCACAAAGAAGAAAGAAAATATTTTTGGGTTTCGATTTGTTTTTTTTTAGGATTTTTGAAAAGAAAGAAAAATATTTTTTTTTTGAATTTCGACTCTTTGTTTTCCAGAAATTTCGAAAGAAAAATTTCTAAAGAAGAAAGGAAATACTTTTGAATTTTTTTGGACTTTTATTTTAAATTTTTGAAAGAAAAACTTCTAAAGAAGAAAGAAAATATTTTTGGATATTGACTTTTGTTTTCAATTTTCGAAAGAAGAATGAAAATATTTTGAATTTTGAGACAAAATTGAAAAAATATTTTTGGACTTTTTTTTTCTTAAAAATTGGGGTCTCAAAGAAAGATTTTTCTAAAGAATTAAAGTAAAATATTTTTTGGATTTTTTTTGAAAATTGGGGGCCTAAAAGAAAGACTCTTCTAAAGAATAAAGGAAAACAAAATATTTTTTGAAAATTGGGGGCCAGAACCGATGAGGTTTGCCTACGTATCTCACATCCAATGAGAATCAGACCCGCATAATTCTGCCAGTTTTGACACAACAGGGAAATATGACTTATTTTGAAATGATTTTTCCTCTTCTTTTTTTCAAAATTTTGGCAGAGTTTTAGGATAATTCAAATACCTACCTGTCACTCTCTTTTCGTTTTTCTTCTTTCTCTTTTTTTGATTTTCTTTTTTTCTTTTTTTTTTTTATTTTCTTTCCCTATTGTAGAAGCCAGTCAACATGCAAGCCGAAACAGATAGATACTCAAGTAGCACGTAAAATGCATCAGGATGGTCTTTTAATTTGGGTACACATGTCCTAGACGGACCCAACCTCCTATGTTGAGTCCCCAAAGTCAAATGCACGTGATGCAAACAAGCATTCCTACTAGGGATCCGGCATGAAGCTATGTTATTCTAGGTTTAAAACCTGGGTGTATTGTTCTAGACTTGGCTTACCCTAGCGGACAACTCGAGCCGGGGGGGGGGGGGGCAACGTACCGGTAACCAAAAGGACATCCGGTTTTGTAACTGATCCGATCCTCGTTCTAAATTAGGGTATGACACTAACAGAAAAGAAGTCACGCTAGCGTGCACTTCCCAGGAGATTAGAAGAGAGGGGTTTCGCAGCAGTTTATATACAGTTCAAAAAATATCAAAGCGGTAAAAAGTGGTATTTAGCACATTAGGCCCAAACACGGAGCAAATCAGATAAAAAACAAAAGCCAACTATAACAGTTATTCTAAGCTCGAACTCTGAACCCTGAACAAAAAGTTCTGGGTTCTTATCCCCAGCAGAGTCGCCAGAGCTGTCACACCTCCTTTTTTACCACCCGAGGGGGTATAAGGGAGTTTTTCCAATTAAAGTGACATTATTCGAAATGGGATTATTTTATTTAATTCAGAGTCGCCACTTGGAATATTTATCTTTTGGTGTCCCAAGTCACCGGTTTATTTTAAAATCTCAAATCGAGGAAATTTTGACTTTATTTTAAAAGTTTGCGAACTAGAAATTCTATGTAAGGAATTCTGTTAACCCGGGAGAAGGTGTTAGGCATTTCCGGATTCCGTGGTTCGAGCACGGTCGCTTAAACTATTAAAATTAGCCTAATTATCTAATTAATTACACGTTTTTATACCTATTGTGCATTTTTAGCTTTTGACCGCTTTTAATTATTTAGAACTGCTTTTTAGGATTTATGGAATTTTTCTTGAAAAAGTTACGATTGTCGTACACTTGGCATTTTGGAACACACCGCAAACCATGCTACATGAAATTCACCCGCGATTCGCGACTTTATTTTATTATTATTAAAAGTTGTTATAATCGGGTCACATGAAATACACACCCGAATTGAAATTAGGTATCACGACCATGCTTCGGGAACCGTACCCATCCGCGATGATTTATTATTAATCGCACCTAAAGCAAACTACGATGTTTGAGGGTTGTTTAAATTAAAATTTTAAGTATTAAAAGTCCGTCACTTTTCAATTCTACAGTCACTAATTTTCATCCACAATCCAATTCTAACTTTACTCTTCTTAAAAATCAACCATAGAAAAACAATTTTTAAGAGAAAATTCTTTTGGCCCAAGACTCTAAAATCGTTCTTTACGAAATATCACTTCTTTTGTCATCAAAATTTTCTATTTTCCTTTCAAGTTATTAAACAAACAGATGCAACAATTATTTGAATATCCCATGTCCGACTCCAAATAACTAACTGTGAGCTTACTTAGTAACTTAACTTATTTCAAGAGACAAATCGTATTCAACAATCATTAATCTTTAATGCATGCTAGCACACATTAATATATGGTGGCATTCAAGAATTTTCAAACAGAAGAAGAAAACACTTTTACAAAAGATTTATCCACTAATAGAATAATATGAAAATAAAAGTAATTAAGGAACTGGGCCATTTGTGAAGCCAAATTGATTTTCCAATTGATTGGATAAAGAAAACTCCTTGAACAAAGTTGTATAGCAGAGACAAGACAACAGACAAAAGCTTCAAAACTAATATTCCAGTAGACTGAAATCTATGCAGAGAAATTCGAGCAAAATTCGGAACCC
Source organism: Nicotiana sylvestris (assembly GCF_000393655.2). Taxonomy (NCBI): domain Eukaryota; kingdom Viridiplantae; phylum Streptophyta; class Magnoliopsida; order Solanales; family Solanaceae; genus Nicotiana; species Nicotiana sylvestris. Next base: position 37,845,463 of record NC_091059.1, read on the forward strand.
AAAACCTCACCGAGGACCTCGTCGGCGACTCAAAACTTCGCCGTAAAACTCGAACGACGACCTCACAAACTCTAAGTTTTATAAGCAGAACGAGAAGTGGTAGCAATGTCACGGCGACGAAGAGATATGAGCAATACGGCAATCGCCATAGGATAATACAGTAAGGAGACTAATTGAGCTTGCTTGATTGCAGCTTCTGCAAATAGAGGTTGTTTGTTGTTGCTGCTATAGAGAAGAAGTAGAAGGAAGCGCCCAAATTCCCCCTATTTCTAGTCACTCTCTCTACTGTATCTCACTATTTTTGTGTGTAGCTTAGAGACATGATAGGGGAAAAGGACGGTCGATTTTTTTAAAGGAAAATGGGGATTGTTTTCTTTCTAATTAGAATTGTAAAAAAGAGATTCAAGGGGAGGCTTTGTTACAGGATTTTAACGGCATAAGCTTAAGCAACTTTTTCGTCCATTTTGTTTCAAGACTAGCTTCCTACTTGTCAAAAAATGACGATGGAGATGGATATTTTTCCAGAGAATTTGCCACTGCCTCTTTTCTTTTTTAATCTAGGTCTAGGAATTGAAAATTTAGGGTAGAGTTTCTATAATTAGTATTTTATATAGAGGTGGGAAGGGATGATAGTCATTTGATTAGAAGGAAATAGATGGCTAGCATTAAATCTTGCACTTAAGTGGGCTAATGGTTTGAGAAGAATGGGCTAAGAGTAATTGGGTTGGACCATGTCTTTTGGGTTTGAACTTAGGCTAAGACCAAATAATAAATTTATCTATAAAAATGTAAAAATCACTCTAAATTAAAATAAACTAATATAAAACTAAATACTACGAGGGAAACTAATTTTTTTGTATTTTCAGATGTCATAATACTATAAATATAAATATACTAATTGACTTTAACCTAAAGGTAAAAACATTTATTTTATTTTTTGTAATTTTTTTTGGTAAAAATAAAGTGAAAGAGTCAACACTATTTAGAATAGCAATACTAAACCTAAATTAAATATTTACGCTAAAATGTGTAAAATCTAGGGGAGGGTCAAAAATGACATGTCTACAACGCCTATCGTGAAACTAGGTCAGCCGACACAACTCCCAAATTAATCATTCATCAATAAGAATCATGTTTAAGCCTTTAATTTAAACAAATGTTTCATAATATCAGTCTAAATGAACAGTGCAGAAATAATATACAAGCCCGACATCGGGGTGTCACAAATCACGAGCATCTACTAAGGTCTGAAGACAACGGAAAAGTCTGAAAATGTACTAAATACAGTCTAATGAAAGCAAGGGGGAGAAAAGTTGTGCTGCGAACGTCGGGCAGCTACCTTGCTAAACTCCGATGACTCTGCCTCTGAGCAATTGACACCCGCCACCGGTTTCAGAAAATACTTGAATCTGCACACAAGGTGCAGGGAGTAATGTGAGTACTCCAACTTAGTAAGTAATAAAAGTAAATGAAAGCTGAATAGCAAGTAAACACGTAAACCGCGTCAAAACGCTACAACAAAAGCAAGATATTTCCAACACAGTACAAAAATCATTTACTTCGTAAATCATGCTCAGTTTCGGTAAAAACCCTTGTTAAAATAATTTTCAATAGTTTTCAAACGAGTGATAAATTAGTGAATAAACATGATAGAAGCGTAAACAGCCCCTCGGGCAAAACATGTACCATAAACCGTCCATCGGGCATAATATCAACATGATCATCCCCTCGGACTACCTCACAATCACTCTTAATCAGCCCCTCGGTCATAACATAAATCAAGAACCGCCCTCGGGTAATAACATGGAGCAACATCAGCCTCTCGGTCTATATCACATCTCATACTGGGTACCCGCGCTCACTAGGGGTGTACAGACTACGGGAGGGGCCCCTTATGGCCCAAGCATAATAACAAGCCATCTCGTGGCATAATCAATATTTCACTCACTCAGGGTACCCGCGCTCACTAGGGGTGTACAGACTCCGGGAGGGGCCCCTTACGGCCCAAGCGCAATATCAAGCCACCTCATGGCATAATCAATAGGCTCTCGGCCTCATATCAAGCCACCTTGTGAAGTACAAATCAGACCATCGGCCTCATAATCATAAATCAGTGTATCACTATTGCGGCGTGCAGCCCGACCCAAAAGTATCCTCACAATACAGGCCCTCGGCCTTACTCAGTCAGAAATCTCTAAAAGCCACTCATGCACAGTAAAATATGATGCTCAGCCCAAAATATCATTTAAAGTATTAAAATAAAGTAAACATGACTGAGTTGTGAAAACAGTAGAATATAGCATGACTGAGTACAGATATAAAAATCAAAACAGTGAGGAAATAACAGTACAAATCCCCTAAGGGTCCAAAACAGTTGGCACGAGTCCCAAATATGGCATTCAGCCCAAAACATGATGATAGCAAACATGTTTCAATCAAATAAGCAGTAAAGCAGTCATTCGGGACGGACTAAGTCACAATCCCCAACGGTGCATGACCCCACGCCCGTCATCCAGCGTGTGCGTCACCTCAAAGTAGCAGAACGATGTGAATTCCGGGGTTTTATACCCTCGAGACAGACATTTACAATCATTACTTACCTCTATTCGGTCCAAACTCTAACCCGCAATGCCTTTGTCCTCTCGAATCGACCTCCGGATGCTCCAAATCTAACCAAAATTAATACATAGCCATTAAAATATGCTAAGGGAACAAAGCCCACTCGAAAATATACAATTTACATCAAAAAACACGTCCCTCGGGCCCACATCTCGGAATCAGATAAAAATCGCATCGATAGAATCCCCATCCTCTCACGAGTCTACCCATATCAAATTCATCAAAATCCGACCTCAATTGCCCATTCAAATCCCCAATAGAATTCTCAAACTTTTCTTCTATTTTTCACCAATTTTCACTCTAATTTCTCAAATTAAATGATGAAATTCAAGACTAAATCATGGAATTAAACCAAATATGAATGAAGAATACTTACCCCAATTGCTCCACTGAAAATCTCCTCAAATTTCACCTTCTCCCGAGCTCTCCAATGTTTTTTTGTGATATTGGACTTAAACCCTCGATTTTGAACTTAAACATTCTGCCAAGTTATTTCCTTCATCGCGATCGAGAAAATTGCCTCGCGATCGCGAAGCACAAAAATGGACTACCCCTCAACTTACCTTACGTGATCGCGGAACAACACACGCGATCGCGAACAACAAACTCATCAATCATCGCGAACGCGGCCCTCACTATGCAATCGCGTAGAGAAAATCCTTTACCTCACGACCGCACCAAATCCTTCTTAGCGATCGCGACCTTAGCCACGCGGTCGCGATAGCCAAATCCACAGACCTTTGCGATCGAAAACTCAAATTGGCAATCGCATATGACAAATTTCCTAGCTACCCTTAATAGACCTACGTGATCGCGAACCTTACTACGTGATCGCAGAGAACAAAAGTCTGCAATAGAACTGAAGCCAAATCTGCAATTTTTCAAACATGCAATTGATCCGTTTAACCACCCGAAACTCATCCAAGGCCCTCAGGACCTCAACCAAACATGCCAACTTATCCCATAACATCATTCAAACTTGTTCCAACCTTCAGAACGATCAAAACATCATCAAAACACTAAATCATCATCGAATTCAAGCCTAAGAATTTCAAAAACTTTCAAATTTCGCTTTAGATCAAAAAGTCTATCAAACCTCGTTCGAATGACCTGAAATTTTGCACACGCGTCAGAAATGACACCATAGACCTACACCAACTTTCGAAATTTCACTCTGACCCTTATATCAAAATCTCACCTATCAACCGGAAAACGCCAAAATTTCAATTTCGCCAATTCAAGCCTAAACCTTTCACGGACCTCCGAAATATATTCCGATCACACTTCTAAGTCCCAAATCACCTAACGGAGCAAACCAAATCATAAAAGTTTCAATCCAAGATCATATACTAGCAAGTTAAAACTTGGTCAAACCTTTTCAAATTTTAAGCTTCAAATTGAGAATTGTTCTTCCAAATTCATTCTGATTACCCTGAAAACCAAAACCAACGATTTATATAAGTCATAATACATCACACGGGGCTAGTCATGCCTGAGAACTGGCGAGGGAAGTGCAAAAGCTCAAAATGATCGGTCGGGTCGTTACATCCTCTCCCACTTAAACATACGTTCGTCCTCGAACCTGCCCAGAGTTGTTCCGAAACCCATCAAATCGCTATGTAACCTTACCATGCACATACCCGGGGTGATCCCATGTCACCCTATCTCATATAGGTCTGATAACACAATGAAACTGAAATTTTACAATCCAACCTAGCCCATAAACCTTAGAACCATATTTCCACTTCTGAAATCATCTACAAGATCAGAATCTCACATCTATACTCATAATAAGCCTGAACAAGCTATAACAAACCATACCCGTAGACTCAAATTCCATTACATGACGTACCATATAACTCAAACACTTGTAGCGATAACTTCAAATCACAACAGCTGCACACAACAACTGAATGCCGATAATAACCTCTTATCAATTAAAGTCCCATTCCAACACTTTCATATACTGCCCATGATAAATGAAACACGTAGAAAGCCATAACCATTCATCAGATCAACCATTCGTGAAGCCACTTCTCCCTTGGCAAGGACCATAGCATTTCTGACCCGAACATCGATATCATCCTTCCAACATGCTGAAACCGAATCCGTTTGTATTCATTCTAGATCCCAACAATCTCATCTAATCCAATACAGCTACTCTGGTGACATGACACATCAATACCATCTAAAGCCACAACTCGTGCAACCCGCACACTAATAAGCAACAATTCAAACATACTCAAATCATGAAAAATGACTCGGATGAAAGAGTTGTACCGCAATCTCATTAGTACAACCACAACACAATGCTGAGAACCCATCACACGTCGTAGAACCAGAACACACGAATCTGTCCCGTAGGATTATACCTCCACATAGCTTCGCTTCAATGCGTGATCCTATCCGAACACTGGTCCAACATGAGCATCTCAAGTCACTATGCTCAAAATGACCACCACGCGCAATTTAATGTCTAGAACCAAAACAAATCATTATAACCACGGGGAAGCAAATAACCAACAAATCATAACACCTCGCAACACAGAAAACTAACTCATAGATCACCTCAAACCACTAATAGCTCAATAACAACTTAATCAACACATCCCTCACCAATAGCAACTCGAGGTCAACAAAGCCGTCTCGATGCAGAACACAAATCCATATATGTCTACTAATGAACCCCTTATCAAGGAGTTCCCGAAGCTGTTCCTTCCACTCCTTTAACTCCACCGGTGCCATATGCTATGGTACCCGGCACCAAATCAATACCAAAATCAACAACCCTGTCCAACGACATGCCCGACAGCAGGAAACACATCCGGAAAACCCTTCATCACCAAAACTGAATCAATGGTAGGAGTTTCTGCACTGACATCCATCATGAAGGCCAAATAGGAAAGACAACCCTTCCCAGCCGTCCGCTGGGTCTTAAAAAATGAAACCACCCTACTAAGAACATAATTCGTCGAACCTCGCCACTCAATCCGTGGCATCCCTGGTATATCCAATGTTGCTACCTTAGTGCAATAGTCCAGAATAACACGACATGGAGACAACCCATCTATACCCAATATCACATCAAAATCTAGCTTACTAAGCAGCAAAAGATCTACTCGGGTCTCCAAACCCCCAATAGTTACCACCCAAGACCGATACACGTGACCTACAACTGCAACATAACATGTTTATGAGAATTCCCAGTCTCCAACTCCATATAGCACACGAATCACCATATCTTATCCCAATTCCGCCGTTCGAACACATGCCACACCTCCAATACCCAATCTTTCCGCGAGATATACTCCGAGAATTCTCCCATGCCACCAAGAAAACTCGAATATTAGCAGTCGATCTAACAAGAGAGTGCCGCAATACTACTGAAGTATCCTCAACTCAAACACTTGCCCTTTTTCTGAAACGTATACCCCCATCAAGCCACACCAATTAGTAATATCATTTACCTAATCATTTGAAGATCATTTCCCTAATCATCTGAAGCTTCTCGTATTGCCTAAGAATTTCATGACCTTCCTTTCAGAACTGGACCATGACCTTACACATGCAAATCTAAATCCTACACAACATACCGCATAAACCATACCATCCTAGGATAACCATGAGAACTTCATATTCCTTCTGATCCACAAGAAACTATGTACTCAACTAGCCAAGAACCTTCCATTGATCCCATCTAGAAGAAAATCACTGTATATCCCATGCTCTTCACTCCAGTAGGAAAATATACCTCTCTAACTATGGTAGAAACCATCAAGAACTCTCCGAATTCCATTTGCACAAAACTAAGCTGTCAGGACTAATCCTTCTAACTTAACCAAGCTATGCAGGTCACTAAAACCCAAGAGAATTTCCATGAAACACCTATAGAAACTCATTACCCTGTAAGCATCCAAAGAACTAATCATATCCTTACCATGTCGATCCGGCCTACTACTAAGCTATCCCATCTATCTAAGTTCCCTATGATTTACCTTCAACTTGATACTTCTTCTTATTATAACACCACAATTCCTCAACCTCGACTCACTACACGAGACCCAAGCGTAAAACTACACCGTCTAAGGGTCATGAGCTGCTAGATACTCTCTTAGATATTCCCAAATGGAACACATTCCAAATACCTACCCTGAAGTGACTTCCTGCAAATCTGAAGCCATTACCTTCCTTATACTAATATATAGAATCCCATAATTGATATAAAAATACCACGAGTCTTGACACCCTCCAATGCAAACCTCAGTTTCTAGCCAAATATACAACCTAAAAATCTCCAATTATTACACGTAAAATCTTGAACACATTAGAACCATTCTCGAGAGTCATCCACTCTACTCAAACCGCAATTAGACCGATCAAACGGACCAGACGACCTGTGCTCCAATAGCACTCCGACACCGCAGAATGTAACCTCACCTTAAAACAACCTAGCGACTTTCTGCTCTATGCACCACACATCCTTTACCAATAGACACTCAAGACATTTCATGACTCTCATACACCTATGAAGTATAATATAACCTTTGTCAAAATTTTCCTTTACTCGAGCCATCATCGGTCTCAATCTTCGTAAGCCATAACCGATTCACCCGTACGCCTCAAACTGGAACCGACATAGCACATAACCGTGCAATCAACTAATCAATAGCAGACTCCCCCACTTGGCTCGAAGCTATAGATCAAAACACACAATAACTCATAATGCGTATACTTTATCACTGCCATAATACCATAGTGAGATTAAACTCAATCCTTCATAAGCTCGTACAACACAGACCATCTAGTACCTCAAATCTTCTGTGAATCTCGCATTCGCCCTCGTAGCAGTCAAGCCCACTCTCTTAAGTGACCCAAATTCAAATTGCTGCACATACATTTCGCTGGTAAAAGAGACATTCCAACAAACCACATAAGGATCACACAACATTTAGAACACTCTGCAGGAGATAACCCACCTGTTTTGCCTCAACTAACGTCTCTTTATACCCTTCCACCTTCATAGACATTATGCAGTCACTTAATCTTCCTGAGTCTGAACTCATATCACAACGTGAAATCCACTTCACTCCCCCAAGTAGAAAACATAAAAAGATTCTTCCCACTCCTATACCTCAGGGCGATACATCAAATTAAGATGAAAATCAAGCACCAAATAGTCATTTATGTCCTCAGGTAGACCCTTCTCATCTCATTTAATTCATATGAACACATCTCGCAATCACATCACACTCGTCACGTAGCTATCCAGTCATCACTCCCACTAATAGGGACACTATCGGACATATAGATCCAAAAGCACATGCTCACATGATCAACGCTTCAGAGCTCAAGCTATAGGCAAAAATCCGGCCTCAAGGTCTCTAAACTAGCCCAACATCAACACACACAGATCACATCTCACCCCTCGATTAGGGAATCACAAGCCGCCAATGCCTAGCTGTAACCGAGCGCTCATGCGTACATACGAACGTGTGGAAGGAATTCAAAGAGTTACATTTTAAGCTGAATCAAGGACGCACAATAAGAATTCAAGAATGTAAAGTTTTTCCTAAAGGTTCTGCAGCCTCCCGAGGATAAGTACAGATGTCACAGTACCGATCCGCGAGACTCTACTAAACCTGCTCATGACTCTTGAGACCTATGTAACCAAGGCTCTAATACCAACTTCTCACGACCCTAAAACCGACCCGGTCGTGATGGTGCCTATCGTGAAACTAGGCCAACCGACACAACTCCCAAATTAACCATTTATCAATAAGAATCATGTTTAAGACTTTAATTTAAAAAAATGTTTCATAATATCAGTCTAAATGAACAGTGCGGAAATAATGTAAAAGCCCGACATCGGGGTATCACAAGTCACAAGCATCTACAAAGGTCTGAATACAACGGAAAAGTCTGAAAATGTACTAAATACAGTCTAATGAAAGCAAGAGGGAGAAAAGCTGTATTGCGAATGTCGGGCAGCTACCTTGCTAAACTCCGATGACTTTGCCTCTGAGCAATCGACACCCACTACCAGGTTCAGAAAATACCTGAATCTACACACAAGGTGCAGAGAGTAATGTGAGTACTCCAACTTAGTAAGTAATAAAGGTAAATGAAAGTTGAGCAGTAAGAAAACATGTAAACCACGTCAAAATGCTACAACAAAAGCATGATATTTCCAACACAGTACAATAATTATTAACTTCGTAAATCATGCTCAGTTTTGGTAAAACCCCTTTTTAAAACAATTTTCAGTAGTTTTCAAATGAGTGATAAAACAGTGAATAAACATGATAGAAACATAAATAGCCCCTCGGGTAAAACATGTACCATAAACCACCCCTCGGGCATAATATCAACAGAACCAGCCCCTCGGACTACCTTACAATCACTTGTAATCAGCCCCTCGGGCATAACATAAATCAAGAACTGCCCCTTGGGCAATAACATGGAACAACATCTGCCTCTCGGGCTATATCACATATCATACTAGGTACCCGCGCTCACTAGGGTGTACATACTTCGGGAGGGTCCCCTTACGGCCCAAGCGCAATAACAAGCCATCTCGTAGAATAATCAATATATCACTCACTCAGGGTACCCGCGCTCACTTGGGGTGTACAGACTCCAGGAGGGGCCCCTTACGGCCCAAGCGCAATATCAAGCCACCTCATGGCATAATCAGTAGGCTCTCGACCTCATATCTAGCCACCTTGTGGCGTACAACTCAGGCCCTAGGCCTCATAATCATAAATCAGTGTATCAATGTTGCGGTATGCAGCCCGAACCAAAAGTATCCTCATAACACAGGCCCTCGGCCTTACTTAGTCAAAAATCTCTAAAAGCCACTCGGGCACAGTAAAATATGATGCTCAGCCCAAAATATCATTTCAAGTATTAAAACAGAGTAAACATGGATGAGTTATAAAAATAGTAGAATATAGCATGACTGGGTACAGATATAAAAATCAAAACAGTGAGGAGATAGCAGTAAAAATCTCCTAAGGGTCCAAAATAGTTAGCACGAGGCCCAAATATGGCATTCAGCCCAAAACATGATGATAGCAAACAGGTTTCAATCAAATAAGCAGTAAAATAGTCATTCGGGACGGACTAAGTCACAATCCCCAACAGTTCACGACCCCATGCCTGTCATCCAACGTGTGCGTCACCTTAAAGTAGCACAACAATGTGAAGTCCGGGGTTTCATACCCTCGGGACAGACATTTACAATCATTACTTACCTCTATCCAGTCCAAACTCTAGCCCGCGATGCCTTTGCCCTCTCGAATCGACCTCCGGATGCTCCAAATCTAACCAAAATAAGTACATAACTGTTAAAATATGCTAAGGGAATAATGCCCACTCAAAAATATCCAATTTACATCAAAACTTCCGACATTGCTCAAACTTGGCCTGCGGGACCACGTCTCGGAATTAGATAAAACTGATCCAACCTCAATTTCCCATTCAAATTCCAAAAAGAATTCTCAAACTTTTCTTCCATTTTTCTCCAATTTCCACTATAATTCTCAAATTAAATGATGAAATTCAAGACTAAATCATGGAATTAAACCAAATATGAATGAAGAATACTTACCCCAATTGCTCCACTAAAAATCTACTCAAATTTCACCTTCTCCTAAGCTCTCCAATGGTTTTTTTTTGTGATATTGGACTTAAACCCTCTATTTTGAACTTAAACATTCTGCCCAGTTATTTCCTTCATCACGATCGCGGAAATTGCCTCGCGATCGCGAAGCACAAAAATAGTTTGCCCCTCAAATTACCGTACGTGATCACGGAACAACACACGCTATTGCGAATAACAAACTCATTAATCATCGCGAACATGGCCCTCACTACGCGATCGTACAGAGAAAATCCTTTACTTCACGACTGCTCTAAATCCTTCTTCGTGATCGCGACCTTAGCCACGCGGTCACGATAGCCAAATTCATAGACCTTCGTGATCGAAAACCCAAATTAGCGATCACATAAGAAAAATTTCCCAGCTGCCCAGACCTACGCGATCGCGAACCTTACTACGCGATCACAAAGAACAAAAGTCTGCAACAGAACTGAAGCCAAATCTATAATTGGTCCGTTTAACCACCCGAAACTCATTCAAGGCCCTCGGGACCTAAACAAAATATGCCAACATATACCATAACATCATTCAAACTTGTTTCAACCTTCGGAATACTCAAAACAACATCAAAACATCAAATCATCATCGAATTCAAGCTCAAGAATTCCAAAAACTTCCAAATTTCTCTTTCGATCAAAAAGTCTATCAAACCTTGTCCGAATGACCTGAAATTTGCACACACGTCACAAATGACACCAAGGACCTACTTCAACTTCCGAAATTTCATTCCGACCCCTATATCAAAATCTCTCCTATCAACCGAAAAATGCTAAAATTCCAATTTTGCCGATTCAAGCCTATACCTTCCACGGACCTCTGAAATACATTCCGATCATGTTTCTAAGTCCCAAATTACCTAACGTAGCTAACCATATCATAAAAATTCCAATCCGAGATCATATAATAGCAAGTCAAAACTTGGTCAAACCTTTCAAATCTTAAGATTCAAATTGAGAACTGTTCTTCCAAATTCATTCCAATTACCCCTAAACCCAAAACCGACGATTTATATTAGTCATAACACATCATACGGAGCTAGTCATGCCCGAGAACTAGCGAGCGAAGTGCAAAATCTTAAAATGACCGGTCGGGTCGTTACGTAAAGCGTGATTAATTGTGGACACATACGCGTGACATGATTCTTGACGCGCCAAACAAAAGAGTACACGTACGCTGACTCGTTTTAAAATAACTCCTTAATTATGAATAATCAAGTAACTAAAAGCGGTTAAAAAAGGTAAATGCACATAGGTACTAAAAATGAGTAATTAAACAATTTAATAAGCCAAGTATAAATTGCTAAGTGACCGTTCTAGAACCATGGAACCCGCGAATGCCTAACACCTTCTCCCGGGTTAACAGAATTCCTTATCCAGAATTTCTGGTTCGCAGATGTTACGCCCCGTAGTATTACGTTGATGTTATGCTCTGCAATAATATATTACGATGATGTTACCCTCTGTAGTAATACATTACAATGATGTTAAGCTTCGCAGTATTAAGTTACGACAGTATTGCACCCAGCAGTATTATATTACGGTGATGTTACGCTTTGCAGTATTAAATTACGACAGTGTTTCCCCCAACAGTATTACATTACGGTGATGTCACACTTTGCAGTATTAAGTTACGACAATGTTGCAACCTAAAGTATTGTACGTTAAATTGGTCGTAACCTAATTAACATCAGTCCAAGGAAAAGATTATTTGGGGATTATAAGGATTATAAGTGATGAGTAAATTCGTGAAGGTAAGAGGGTAAGTTAAATCGAAGAAAACAAATTTTGTCAAAGTTTTACATTTTGGGGTAAAATACGACCCGAGCCAAAATACCCGATATTTATGGACTAGTGCCATACAAGGTACTACAGGACCATGTTAGTAAGGTGTACAAGGCATGTTAAAAGAGAGTAGTACTTAATTAAGTTGAGTAAATTTTTTAAATTATACGGGTAATTGATTAATTATCGGGTAACAGGACATTACCCAGTTAACGAATAAGTGGATAGGAATTACACGTGGCAAGAAGCCACAATTCAAGAAAATGGCTAAGGGTCTTATATTTTAGGTGGCTACCTAAGGTTAGGTGGGAATTTAACAAAACAACACTTGTTAAAAGTCTTAATTTCCATTTGAACAAAGACTTGGACAAAGTCATAAACGTTTATTTTGAACAAAGACTTGGACAAAGTCAAAAACGTTTATTTTGAACAAAGACTTGTTTTCCATTTAAACAAAAACATGGACAAGGAAAGTCAGAAACGTTCAATACCAAGTAAGAAGCCTATATACCATTTCCTAGTTTCAAATTGCTTCAAAAGCCAGAAGCTTAGTTCGATCAATTGCTTAAAAAAGAGAAGCAAAAGCTTAATTCGTTCAAGACTTCGAGAACAGAAGCAAAATTCAATCCGATTTTTGGGGTTCTAAGTTCAATCAACGAAGGTTCTCCAACGGAATATTATACAGAGTTCTCCCTAGTCCAGGTATGTTAAGTCTAAGTTTTTCCTTCGTTTTAGCATGATCGCGTCATTACACAAGTTTGATAACGAGCCATAAAGAAAAATTCATATCCCAAAATTTACGTATATTTTTCTAGTCTTGCAAGTCACAATATTCTCTTTATCTGGACTTCATTTTCATTTGAGTATTTCATTCTTCCAGTCAAGAAAACAAAGAGTTTATATATACAATATTAAAGTATTTTCATTACCATTGAGCTATAATCGATGGGCAGGCCCCTATTGGGCAACCTCTGATCAGATGGTAAGTTATATGCCGATCCTACTGTGGCCAAGCGCCTATGAGCGAGCCCAATTGGTCGAGATACAGAGCCTAGTATGGCCGAGCACCTATGAGCGAGCCTACTACGACAGAGTAGTTATATATATATACCGAGCCTTATAGGGTCGGATAGCTATTTTACTTACTATATTGAGAGAGTTGAGTCAGTATCAGCAGGTGAGTATATCTCCATATTGTCGCGCCCCCTTTTTCTCGCAAAATCGGATTTATGACATTTTTGGTAGGGACAACTCTTTCCCTTTGGGAAAGAGAGGGTTGCATTATTGAAGAGTCTCCACCTAACGATTTAAGGTGCATTAGGGCACCTATAGGGTTCATTTATAACCATGTTTGATAACCAAAGACAGGATAAGGGCTTGAAATTATCCTAAAGGGAAGGTGTTAGGCACCCCTCAGGATCCACTAGTCTGGTTCCCGGCCAAACAATTTTTATGAATTTGTACAATTAGCAAATAAACAAGTATGGCTCAAATAGTAGGGGATTTAAGTTTGAATACACAGGTGTTTGAAAAAAACCAATTAATGAAAAGCAAGATTTTAAAAAGAATTACAATCTAAGCATATTTGTGAATGTAAAGGGGGGTGTCCTAGGTTTGTTTATAATATGGATCACATCAAGCAATACCCGGTATGACACTCCTCAAAGAGGGGCTACACGTGGTATTAACGCACCGGTCATCATATCCATATCTACCCTTTCCCGCCCCGTGAAGGTAATTAAAGCGAGGGTTGGTCTTGACCCCTATTGCATGCTATTACCCGTCCCTTCCTATCAGTCCCAGAGGAATTTAGGACTCTTATCCTATAAAAGGGGGATCTAGGCAGACCCTCAAGTTTAAAGGTAAAATACTAAGGTGACATATAATAAACAAGTAGGACTTTAATTAAGGGGAGCATGAAGTGAAAGGCTCAGATATACCTCCACACACAAAACATAAATAGCATGACTCATACACAATTAAGGTGTAAATTCAGATCCTAAGAATGGTATCTAAGTGATAACAGCAGAGTCATATTTATAACATCACTCAGATAAGAAGTCCTAATCAAGTTTGCCTACTGATTTTAACATGCTGATAGTTAAACATTAATCACAAAGACGGTTCTGGTTTTATTTTAAAGTTGATTACCTAAGACTTGCTTAAGCGTAAAATAATATGCAACAGTTACCAGAATTATTAAAGACAGTTTGGAAGTTATTTTACCTAAAGCATGTTGTTCTAAATGTTGAAAAGACATGTAGGGATTGTGACCAGTTTCACTTAAACAGGATAATCAAACATGAGACTGTTTTCATGTCCTTTTTCATGCATTAGTAGTTTAACTAGTTGTGACTGAGCGAGTGTGAACAAGATCCTAAAACAGGGTATCTAGCGTGCACATATGAAAATGCAGAATGATTGCGGAATTCCTAAAGCGTGATTTCTAAATGCCCGAGGAGTTACAACATGGCTTTAAGACGTGCAGGAGCAACAATTTTATGTTGATGTTGTTGTTTAGCCTAAAGTAGGATTTCTAAGTGGTAAAGTGATGTCAAATGAGATACTGAAATAGTAAACTTAAGAACATGGTATCTAATGCATGCCATGCTTTGAATGGGTTGATCTTACACATGGATTCTAGTGCACATATTGGAGATGTAAACCTAAGACATGGTTTCTATATATTGATGTTGATAGCATATATAACTACCCTCCACTTTTCACTAGCCAGCTCCATTACTTGTTTGCAACAGATTATTACAGACCAATACAAATGAATTTCATAAGTAGAAATAGAAAAATAAAAAGTTAAAATATATAGAGCATGAAAACAGGCCCAGATTTCCAGCACCTGATTAGGACTTCCACTCCGAGTTATGTAATAAATCACCTCAAATGCCAAGATTGTACCATAGCCTTTCTCATATCTGGGTGTGTCAGAGTTCCCTAAGGACCTCAAGGGATCCCGGGCAGTGCTCACACCCAGATTTCATAGCCAAGACAGAGTGAGTACAGTGTGGAAGGCCAGCTTTTGTGTGTCCAAGTTCAGAGGAATGGCTACCTTAGGACATGAATGTTCAGGGGTTTGGGGACATATAGGTTACATAAGTAAACACACAGTTGTAGGAGTACTTAAGTATAGCATCAACAATATGCTAAAGGGGTTAGAGAACCTTAGATTTAACACAAAATCATGTAACTTAAGGATAGCCAACTATTTTGCACAGAGAGGTTCATGCTAGAAATCAGAGAAACACAAGTAGGGAAGGGCCACATTGGGGTATATCAGGAAGGGGAATGACCCTTTTAAAACATGATGAGTCTAAGGGAGGGGAGACATTCAGAAGCTTGCTGATGGAGTGATGAAGTAAACATATCAATTGCAAGTTGAATCAACAAATCCATAAGTGAAAACATACTAGAAACAGGATAAAATGAAACAGTAAAAGAAACACATTGTTTTGAAATTTGAATTGAAATCAGAACATACCAATAAAGAAGTAAACATAAAGTGAGGGGTAAAAGAGTAGAGTAAGTAGCCTTGGCTTGCAGCCAGCTGACTTAGAACAATAGCAAATAACTAGAGAAAATAAAGAGCAGAAGAATGTTTTCTTTTTGTGTGAGAGAGGGTTTTGAACTACTGTGTTCGTATCTGTAATGAAAAGAGAGAAGAGTATATATAATAGTTTGAAAGCTAGGTAAAATAAGGTAAGAATCAATTGTTCTGCAGTTATAGAACTGCAGAATCAATTAAGAACGAAAATCAGCCAAGTTTCCCTTAATTAAGGGAGTAATTTACCAACGGTAGAAAGCATGTAACAAATAAGGAAAGAATTCAAACAACATAAGTACATAATATGTAATTAGGGATAGATACAAAAGGGTCTAATTAAGTAAATAACAGTATGAATCAATTAATAATACAGTCAACCACATAATAAGGTAAAAAATAATTTAAGGGTTATGAAAATAGGAAAAGAATAGCCAAAAATCAGTATAAGGGTATCAACACAGTAAATCAAGGATTCACGAATCGAAAAATGGTACTATATTAAGGGAAATAGTATAGACTTCCATGAATAGACCAATAAACGGAGTATAAACAGGAAGAACCAGATCGGAAACCTTAATAAGACATTACTAGGGTGAAAATCATAAAATACTCTAATTGATCAAGGCATATTCATGAGAATCAAACATATAGACAAATCGAATGAACAAACAGTAAAGACGAACTCATAATCCAAAACTAAAGCCAACAATTAGGTGTCACGACCCGGATTTCCCACCCTCGGGAGTCATGATGGCGCCTACTCGTAAAAGCTAGGCAAGCCATGAACTAAGAAATCATTAACTCCTTTATTTTAAAACTTCTTACCAATTAGATTAACATGAAAATAAACAGTTAAATAGCCGCGGAATATGAGATTTAAGCGGAAGTCTCAAATAAATATAAAACCAAAATGTTTTGAAAGTCAATACATGCCTCTACCCAGAACCTGGTGTCACAACATCCACGGACTACTAAGAGTACTAAATACAACCGTTTGAAAGAAATATAACATTGTTTGTCTCGAATACTTGAGATAACAGAATATATAGTAAGATAGAGGAGACGTCGGGCCTGCGGATGCCTGCAAGGCTACCTCGGTGTCTTGGTGAACTGAAGGCTGGCTCCTGAGCTACTACTGCGGACCAAATGCTACTATGGTATCTGCACATAGTGTAGAGTGTAGTATCAGCACAACCAACCTCATGTGCTGGTAAGTGCCTGGCCTAACCCCAGCGAGGTAGTGACGAGGCTAGGACCAGACTCTAGATAAACCTGTGCAGTTATATAATATGCAGCAGAAATATAAATTGGTAACAATAGTTTTAAAGGGAGGGGGAAACATGCTTCGGGGAAACATACCAATTCTATCAGAAACTTAATAAAGTATGAAAGAACACTCGGTGTCTACAATCAATATGATAACAATACTATTGCAGCGTGCAACCCGATCCAATATAATATCTGTTGCGGCGTGCAACCCGATCCACATATATAATTGTTGCAGCGTGCAACCTGATCCACATATATAGTTGTTGCGGCGTGCAACCTGATCCACATATATAGTTGTTGCGGCGTGCAACCCGATCCACATATATAATTGTTGCGTCGTGCAACCCGATCCACATATATAGCTATTGCGGCGTGCAACCCGATCCACATATATAACTGTTACAGCGTGCAATCCGATCCACATATATAACTGTTGTGGAATGAAACGCGATCCATATATATAACTGTTGCAGCGTGCAACCGGATCCACATATATAGCTGTTGCGGCATGCAACCCGATCCACATATATAACTGTTATAACGTGCAACCTGATCCACATATATAACTATTGCGGCATGCAACGTGATCCATATATAAAACTGTTGCGGCGTGCAACCCGATGCACATATATAGCTGTTGCGGCGTGCAACCCGATCCACATATACAGTCAACAATAATTATAATAACCGTCCCAGCAAGGGAGAAACAACCATAACTAAGCTATAACTCAACTAGTTTCAGCATCTAACTACCTCAGCTATAACTAAACTTGTTACAACACCTAACACGAAGAATCATCAACCTAAACGTCCGTAATATCCATTAAGAACACAATGCAAGGGAACCTCAACTCAACAATAGCCTGGCAAGGGGTAACATAATGGTCCCTTCTCTTTCTCACTTTTACTTCACAATTCACTTCACAACTCGAGCCAATGATCTAAAGTTTCTATTATCACTTATACTTTCACAATTCGTTATACAATTGGAGCCCACGCTCCTCAATGTTCATAGGTTACAACTTTTTCCACAACTTTACACAACAAATAGAAATCATCACCAAGGCATGAATAATACAACGAGATCATGAAAATCACAAGATAAGACTCACGGTCATGCTTGACACCAACGCATAGATACTCGTCACCATGCCTATATGTTGTACTCGACAAGAAACAATTAGCAAATAGGACACAACTCCTAATCCCTCAAGCTAAGGTTAGACCAAACACTTACCTCGATGCCACGAACACAACTCAAGCTTCAATTATAGTTTTACCCCTCGATTCCTCTGCCAGTTCGCTCGTATCTAGCCACAAGTTACTTAATTACATCAATAAACGCTAAATGAATCAATTTGAATGCATGAAAAATGAGTTTTCCAAAGTTTTACCCAAAAAGTCAAAATTGCCCCCGGGTCCATGTGGTCGAAACTCGAGGTTCGAACCAAAATCCAATTACCCATTCCCCCACGAACCCAAATATATAATTTATTTTGAAATCGGACATCAAATCGAGGTCCAAATCCCCAATTTTTTAAAAAACCTAGGTTCTACCCAAAACACCCAATTTCCCTCATGAAAATCATTGATTTGAAGTTAAAATCATGTTAAAAGATGTTAAGGAGTAAAGAAAGTGAGTTAGAAATCACTTACCAACGTTTTGGAGAAGAAAGATTGTTTGAAAAATCGCCTCTTATGTTTTTGGGGTTTTGAAAAGTGAAAAAATAACTGAAGTTCCCGTTTATTTATACCCCTCTCAGAACCCCTGTATGGACCGCATCAAATAGACCGCGGCCGTACATGCCTCCGTGAAGACCTGCAGTTCAGCACCCTGTGCGGACCGCACACAGGTGACTGCGGCCGCACAGCTTCCACCGCACCCCGCACAAAGGCGACCGCGGCCGTGCTGGCCCCTCTGCGGTCGCACGCGATTTCTCGCGGACCGCATTAGAGGGTTCAGAGGCCTACAACTTCCTGAACCTGCAACATCTGACTTTCTAAGCCCAAGGCATCCCGGAACCTACCCGAAACTCACCCGAGCCCTCGGGATTCCTAACCAAACATACGTACTAACTCAACAACATCATACGAATTTATCCGTGCGATCAAATTGCCAAAATATCCTCAATAACAATGGATCAAACCTCAAAATCAAGAACGTTTTCTCAAAATTCATCAAGTATCACATTTAGCAATTTAGGTCTGAATCACTTCAAACGACGTCCGTTTTCAACCAAACTACACAGAAATGACTTAAACAATATATAAGACTTGTACTGGGCACCGGAACCAAAATACGGGCTCGATACCATTGCTTTCTAATCAGTTTTCATTTCAAATTTCCATAAATAATTTCTGAAAACAATTTCACTTAAAAATTCACTTCTTGGACTTGGGACCTCTGAATTCGATTCCGGGCATACATCCAACTCTGATATTTTCTTACGGACCCCCTGGGACCGTCAAATCACGAATCCGGGTCTGTTTACCCAAAATGTTGACCGAAGTCAAATTTATTCATTTTAGCATAAAAACTTAGCATTTTTCACAGAGTTTCATATTTAAGATTTCTGGTTACGCGCTCGGACTACGCACGCAAATCGAGGCAACTCTAATGAGGTTTTTAAGGCCTCTGAGACACATAAATCAACTGAAAGCAAGCGATGACCCTTTGGGTCGTCACATTCTCCACCTCTAAAACAATCGTTCGTCCTCGAACGGACAGAAGAAGGAAGTACCTGAGTCGGGAAAAAGATGACGATAACGGCTACACATGTCGGACTCGGACTCCTAGGTCGATGCCTCAGGGGGCTGACCTCTCCACTGAACACGAACCGAAGAAAAACTCTTCGACCTCAACTGTCGAACCTGCCGGTCTAGAATAGCCACCGGCTCCTCCTCAAAAGACAAGTCCTTGTCCCACCGGACAGTGCTGAAATCTAACACGTGGGATGGATCGACGTGATACTTCCGAAGCATGGACACATGAAATACTGGAAGTACAGTTGATAAGCTAGGAAGCAATGCAAGTCTATAAACCACCTCTCCCACTCGATCAAGAATCTCAAATGGACCAATAAACCTAGGGATAAGCTTGCCCTTCTTCCCGAATCTCATCACGCCCTTCATAGGCGACACTCGGAGCAATACACGCTCACCAACCATAAAAGCCACATCTCGAACCTTGCGGTCTGCATAACTCTTCTACCTAGATTGAGCTGTACGAAGCCTATCCTAAATGATCCTGACCTTGTCCAAGGTCTCTTGAACCAGATCCATACCCAACAACCGAGCCTCTCCCGACTCAAACCTCCCAATCGGAGATCGACATCGCCTACCATACAAAGCCTCATAAGGAGCCATCTGGATACTCGTCTGGTAGCTGTTGTTGTAGGCAAACTCTGCTAAAGGCAAGAACTGATCCCACGAGCCTCCAAAGTCAATAACACAAGCTTGCAGCATATCCTCCAATATCTGAATAGTACGCTCGGACTGCCCGTCCATCTAAGGATGAAAGGTTGTACTCAACTCAACCTGGGTGCCCAACTCTCGCTGAACTGCTTTCCAGAAGCGTGAGGTAAATTGCGTACCTCGGTCCGAAATGATAGATACCGGCACATTATGAAGACGAATAATATCCCAGATATAAATCTCAGCTAACCTCTCGGATAAATAGGAGACTGTCATAGGAATGAAATGCGCTGACTTGGTCAGCCTATCAACAATGACCCAAACTGCGTCGAACTTCTTCCGAGTCTGCGGGAGTCCAACAACAAAGTTCATAGTAATCCGCTCCCACTTCCACTGGGGAAGTTCAATCCTCTGAAACAGTCCACCAGGACTCTGATGCTCGTACTTAACCTGTTGATAATTCAAACATCGAGCCACATATGCAACGATATCCTTCTTCATTCTACGCCACCAATAATGCTGCCGCAAATCCTGATACATCTTCGCGGAGACCAGATGAATAGAGTACCGGGAGTTATGGGCCTCTTATAAAATCAACTCTCGTAGCCCATCCACATTTGGAACACACACTCGACCCTACAAGCTCAAAACTCCATCATCATCTAAGGTAACCTCCTTGGCACCTCCGCGCTGCACCGTGTCTCTAAGGACGCACAAATGGGGATCATCATACTACTGATCACGGATACGCTCCAATAAAGAAGAACAAGCGACCATGCAGGCCAATACATGATTAGGCTCAAAAATATCCAACCTCACAAACTTATTGGCCAAGGCCTGAACATCCAAAGCAAGCGACCTCTCACCGACCAAAATATAAGCAAGGTTGCCCATACTGGCTGACTTCCTACTCAAGGCATCGGCCACCACATTGGCCTTTCCTGGGTGATATAAGATAGTGATATCATAATCCTTCAACAACTCCAACCACCTCCTCTGCCTCAAATTCAACTCCTTTTGCTTGAACAAATACTGAAGACTCTTGTGATCCGTGAACACCTCACATGCCACGCCATACAGATAATGCCTCCAAATCTTCAATGCGTGAACTATGGCTACCAACTCTAAATCATGAACTGGATAGTTCTTCTCATGAATCTTCAACTGCCGCGAATCATAGGTAATGACCTTGCCATCCTGCATCAACATTGCACCAAGCCCACTGCGAGAAGCATCACAACAAACTATATAAGGCCCTGAACCTGTGGGCAAAACCAACACCGGTGTCGTAGTCAGAGTTGTCTTGAGCTTATGGAAGCTTGCCTTACACTCGTTCGACCATCTGAACTAGGCACCCTTCTAGGTCAACCTAGTCATCGGGGCTGCGATAGATGACAACCCCTCCACGAACTGATGATAATAGCCTGCCAATCCCAAGAAACTCTGAATCTCTATAGATGATGCTGGTCTGGGCCAGTTCTTGACTGCCTCAATCTTCTTCAAATCGACCTAAATACCCTCTTCTGACACAACATGACCCAGGAATGCAACTGAACTCAACCAGAACTCACACTTCGAAAATTTAGCATACAGATGACTATCCCTCAAAGTCTGAAGGACCACTCTGAGATGCTGCTCGTACTCCTCTCGGCTGAGGGAGTATATCAAAATATCATCAATTAAAACTATCACGAACGAGTCCAAATAAGGCCTGAACACTCGGTTCATCAAATCCATAAAAGCTGCGGGGGAATTTGTTAGCCCGAATGACATAACTAAGAACTCATAAAGCCCATACCGAGTGTGGAAAGCTGTCTTAGGGACATCGGATGCCCTAATCTTTAACTGATGGTAGCTAGATCTTAAGTCAATCTTTGAAAATACCTTGGCACCCTGAAGCTGATCAAACAAATCATCGATCCTCGGCAATGGATACTTATTCTTGATTGTAACCTTGTTCAACTGCCAGTAATCAGTAAACATTCTCATCGATCCGTCCTTCTTCTTAACAAACAACACCGGTGCACCCCAAGGCAAAGCACTCGGCCTAATGAAACCCTTCTCAATCAAGTCTTGCAACTGCTCCTTCAACTCTTTCAACTCAGGTGGGGCCATATGGTACGTCGGGATAGAAATGGGCTGAGTGCCCGGAGCCAAGTCAATGCAAAAGTCAATATCCCTGTCGGGCGGCATACCCGGCAGGTCTGAAGGGAATACCTCAGGAAACTTACAAACAACGGGCACAGAGTCAATAGAGGGAACCTCCGCACTAGAATCGCGAACATAAGCTAAATAGGCCAAGCATCCCTTCTCGACCATATGTCGAGCCTTCACATAAGAAATAACGCTACGGGTAGAATGACTAGGAGTTCCTATGCACTCTAAACGAGGCATACCCGGTAAAGCTAAGGTCACAGTCTTGGCATGACAGTCCAAGATAGCATGGTAAGGTGATAACCAGTCTATCCCCAATATAATACCAAAGTCGACCATGTCTAAAAGCAACAAATCTACACGAGTCTCAAGACCCCCAATCACCACAATACAAGAACAATGGACTCAATCAACCACGATAGAATCATCCACCAGTGTAGACACATAAATAGGAATACCCAACGAATCACTAGGCATGACCAGGTGTGGTGCAAAATAAGATGACACATACGAATATATAGACCCTGGATCAAATAACACTAAAGCATCTCTATTACAGACCAGAACAGTACTTGTGATTACCGTATCTGAAGCCTCAGCCTCGGGCCTAGCTGGAAGAGCATAACATCGGCGCTAGGCCCCACCAACCTGGACTACCTCTCGGACGGCCTGCAGCTAGCTGGCCTCCACCTTAGGCGGTCTGAGCTCCACCTCTAAATCCTCTATCTCCACCTATAGCACCTCTACCCCCACCTCTAGCTGGCTGGGCGGGCTATGGAACACCTGGTGCCTGAACTATAGTACGAGGACCCTGCTGCTGTGACTGAGTGCCCACCAACCTTGGACAAGTCCTCCAGATATGACAATATTCACCACACTCAAAACATCCACCTGAGTGTTGTGGTTGAGGAAACTAAGACTAACCTTGGCAACCTGAATGACCACCTCAGAAACTCTGAAGTGGCGGTGCACTGATGGGAGCTGGTAGTGCACTATAAGGCTGCTGATCAGAATAATGCGTCTGAGAACCACGACCACCTGAAGTACCATGAGAGACCTGGAGAGCTGACTGAAAGGGCCTAGAAGGATGGCCTCTACCATATGAATCTCTACCTCCAGACGAGGTACCACTGAATCTGCCTAAATGATGGGGTCTCTTATCCGATCCATGACCACCTCCCTATGATAGAACCATCTCAACTCAACGGGCCACATTGGCTGCCTCCTGAAAAGTGATCTCACTCCCAGCCTCCCTAGCCATCTGAAGACGAATCGGTTGGATAAGATCATCGATGAATCTCCTAACCCTCACTCTCTCGGTAGGAAGTATGACAAGAGCATGGCGAGCTAAGTCGATGAACCTGGTCTCATACTGGGTAACCGTCATGGAACCCTGCTGGAGGCACTCAAATTGTCTCCGATAGGCCTCTCTCTGAGTAATGGGGAGAAACTTCTCCATAAACAACACTGTAAACTGCTCCCAAGTCAAAGATGGTGAACCGGCTAGTCTAGCTAAGCAATAATCCCTCCATCAAGTCTTGGCGGATCCAGATAGGCATAATGTAGTAAAATCGACCCCATTGGTCTCAACAATACCCATGTTCCTGAGAACCTCGTGGAAACTGTCTAGAAAATCCTGGGGATCCTCAGTAGATGCACTGCTGAATGTAGAAGTAAAGAGCTTGGTGAACCTATCCAGCCTCCACAGAGCATCGATAGACATAGCCGTTCCATCACCGGCCTGAGCTACTACACCCGGCTGAACTGCTTCAACTGGATGAACTGCTGGAGTCTGAATCTGCAGAGCTACCTGCTCCGGAGTGCGAGTAGTAGGAGTCTGAGCCCCTCCTCTAACCTGAGAGACGGCTAGTGCTACGGGAAGCAAACCTGCTCGGGTGACACTCTCCATGAGGCCCACTAATCGGACAAGAGCATCCTGAAGGACTGGGGTACCAATAAACCCCTCTGGGACCTGAGTTGGGCCCACCGGAACTGATAGGGCCAGAACCTCCTCCTCAAAATCAACCTGAGGCTCCGTCACTGGTGCTGCTGCTTGGGGCTGAGCTCTACCCCTACCCGACCTCTGGCACGGCCTCGGCCTCACCCTCTGCCCTTCATGGGAGCTACTGCTGGGGGCTCAGGCTGCTGAGTGGTAGATGAGGAAGCACGTGTTCTCGCCATCTGCGAAAGAACAAGGTAGAAGTTCAATTAGCATTGAAAAAAAAAACCGCACACGAGAATGAACAAATGGAAGATTTTCCTAACTTTGTAGCCTCTAGGGGATAAATACAGATGTCTCCATACTGATCCCTCAGACTTTACTGAGCTTGTCTGTGAATTGTGAGACCTATGTAACCTAGAGCTCTGATACCAACTTGTCACGACCCGGATTTCCCACCTTCGGGAGTCGTGATGGCGCCTACTCGTAGAAGCTAGGCAAGCGATGAACTTAGAAATCATTAACTCCTTTATTTTAAAACTTCTTACCAATTAGATTAACATGGAAATAAATAGTTAAATAACCGTGGAATATGAGATTTAAGCGGAAGTCTTAAATAAATATAAAACCAGAATGTTTCGAAAGTCAGTACATGCCTCTACCCAGAACCTTGTGTCACAACATCCACGGACTATCTAAGAGTACTAAATACAACCGTTTGAAAGAAATATAACACTGTTTGTCTCGAATACTTGAGATAACAGAATATATAGTAAGATAGAGAAGACACCGGGCCTGCGGACACCTGCAAGGCTACCTCGGTGTCTTGGTGGACTGAAGGCTGGCTCACGAGCTACTGCTGCTGACCAAAAGCTACTGCGGTATTTGCACAGAGTGCAGAGTGTAGTATCAGCACAACCGACCCCATGTGCTGGTAAGTGCCTAGCCTAACCCCGGCGAGGTAGTGACGAGGCTAGGACCAAACTCCAGATAAACCTGTGCAGTTATATAATACGCAACAGAAATATAAACAGGTAACAACAGTTTTAAAGGGAGGGGGAAACATACTTCGGGGAAACATACCAATTCTATCAGAAACATAATAAAGTATGAAAGAACACTCGATGTCTACAATCAATACGATAACAATATTGTTGCGGCGTGCAACCCGATCCAATATAATATCTGTTGCAGCGTGCAACCCGATCCACATATATAGCTGTTGCGGCGTGCAACCCGATCCACATATATAGCTATTGTAGCGTGCAACCCGATCCACATATATGACTGTTGCGGCGTGCAACCCGATCCACATATATAGCTGTTGTGGCATGCAACCCGATCCACATATATAACTGTTGTGGTGTGCAACGCGATCCACATATATAGCTGTTGCGGCATGCAACCCGATCCATATATATAACTGTTGTGGTGTGCATCCCGATCCACATATATAGTTGTTGCGGCATTCAACCCGATCCATATATATAGTTGTTGCGACGTGCAACCCAATCCACATATACAGTCAATAATAATTATAATTAACCATCCCGACAAGGGAGAAACAGCCATAAGTATGCTATAACTCAACTAGTTTCAGCATCTAACTACCTCAGCTATAACTAAACTTGTTACAACACCTAACACGAAGAATCATCAACCTAAACGTCCGTAATATCCATTAAGAACACAATGCAAGGGAACCTCAACTCAACAATAGCCTGGCAAGGGGTAACTTAATGGTCCCTTCTCTTTCTCACTTTTACTTTACAATTCACTTCACAACTCGAGCCAATGTTCTAGAGTTTCGATTATCACTTATACTTTCACAATTCATTATACAATTAGAGCCCACGCTCCTCAATGTTCATAGGTCACAACAATTTCCACAACTTTACACAACAAATAAAAATCGTCACCAAAGCATGAATAATACAACGAGATCATGAAAATCACAAGATAAGACTCACAGTCATGCTTGACACCAACGCATAGATACTCATCACCATGCCTATACGTCGTACTCGACAAGAAACAATTAGCAAATAGGATACAACTCCTAATCCCTCAAGCTAAGGTTAGACCAAACACTTACCTCGATGACACGAACACAACTCAAGCTTCAATTATAGCTTTATCCCTCGATTCCTCTACCAATTCGCTCGTATCTAGCCACAAGTTACTTAATTACATCAATAAATGCTAAATGAATCAATTTGAATGCTTGAAAAATGAGTTTTCCAAAGTTTTACACAAAAAGTCAAAATTTCCCCCGGGTCCACGTGGTCGAAACCCGAGGTTCGAACCAAAATCCGATTACTCATTCCTCCACGAACCCAAATATATAATTTGTTTTGAAATCAGACCTCAAATCAAGGTCCAAATCCCCAATTTTTGAAAAAACCTAGGTTCTACCCAAAACACCCAATTTCCAGCATGAAAATCATTGATTTGAAGTTGAAATCATGTTAAAAGATGTTAAAGAGTGAAGAAAGTGAGTTAGAAATCACTTACCAACATTTTGGAGAAGAAAGGTTGTTTGGAAAATCGCTTCTTATGTTTTTGGGGTTTTGAAAAGTGAAAAAATAACTGAAATTCCCGTTTATTTATACCCCTCTCAGACCCCCTATGCGGACCGCATCAAATGGACCGCGGCCGCACAGGCCTCCCTGAAGACCTGCAGTTCAGCACCCTGTGCGGACCGCACAAAAGCGACTGCGGCCGCACAGCTTCCACCGCGCCCCGCACAAAGGCGATCGCGGCCACGCTGGCCCTTCCGCGGTCGCACGCAATTTCTTGCGGACCGGATTAGAAGGTTCAGAGGCCTGCAACTTCCTGAACCTGCAACATCTGACTCTCTAAGACCAAGGCATCTCAGAACCTACCCAAAACTCACCCGAGCCCTCGGGGTTCCTAACCAAACATATGTACTAACTCAACAACATCATACGAACTTATCCGTGTGATCAAATCGCCAATATAACCTCAATAACAATGGATCAAACCTCAAAATCAAGAACGTTTTCTCAAACTTCATCAAGTATCACATTTAGCAATTTAGGTCCGAATCACATCAAACGACTTCCGTTTTCAGCCAAACTTTACAAAAATGACTTAAACCATATATAAGACTTGTATCGAGCACCGGAACCAAAATACGGGCTCGATACCATTGCTTTCTAGTCAGTTTTCATTTCAAATTTCCTTAAATAATTTCTGAAAACAATTTCATTTAAAAATTCATTTCTCGGACTTGGGACCTCAGATTTCGATTCTGGACATACGCCTAAGTCCCATATTTTCCTACGGACTCTCCGGGACTGTCGAATCACAGATTCGGGTCCATTTACCCAAAATGTTGACCGAAGTCAAATTTATTCATTTTAGCATCAAAACTTAGCATTTTTCATAGAGTTTCATATTTAAGCTTTCTGGCTACGTGTCTGGACTGTGCACGCAAATTGAGGCAACTCTAATGAGGTTTTCAAGGCCTCGAAAACACAAAAATCAACTGAAAGCAAGCAATGACCCTTTGGGTCGTCACATTAGGGTTGTCAATATAATAACTCAGATAAAGGAGAAGGCTCAAACAAACATTTAAACACAGTAAGAGTCGTAGATTAATATCAAAAAAAATCAGAAGAAAGCATTTTTGAAAAGGTGTTTAAGAACCCTAGTTTGAAGATGAAGAGTTACTTTAGAAAAATTAGAAAAACCTTTGAGGAAAATAACAAAAGCTCATAATATACACAGATCTAAGACAGATCTAAAAGAAATCAGAAAGTCTTAAGAGTTAGGGTTTCAAAGAACTTAGAGAAGATGAGAAAACCTTAAAATGTTACTGGTTTTAGCCGAAAAAGTCATAGATCTTACTCGAATGACTAGAGGTGGTCAGAAAAGGGCATGAAGGACCATGGGTAGGAGTTGAACTGCTCCAGGTTCACTTGAGTACCTTAGGGTAGTGTCAAACCGGCGTGGGGTGAAGCATAGGCCAGGAGATGATGAGAGGCCATGGTTTCCGGCGAGGGAGGTGGTCGGAGAAGGTGGACAGGGTCCATCGGAGAGGAGGGGCGAAAAGAAGGTTCTAGAGAGAACCAGAGATAGAGAGAGGGTGATAGAGAGACCGGTTGAGAGAGAATGAGAGAGGGAGAGGGGGTAGTCTTAGGGTTTAATTATGGTAAGGGGGATCTGGACCGTTGATTGAAATTAATCAAAGGTTCAGATTGAGTGAGAGATTGGTCCGGGTGGTATGGTGCATTGGGCTTGGGTCTGGTGGGTTATTTAATTTGGACTAGGTTTAATTAGGTTATAATTTAAATAAGAATGGCTAATTGATAAATACCCATCAAAATTAGATAAATAATTAATAAAAATAGTTAATAATTAGATAAAATAAAATTAAAGCTAAATAGGTGAAATTACGGTAATTAACTGATATTTAAAATATAAAATGACTGATTATTAAATTAAAATAGCATAAAGTGTACAATTAGGCTATAATTGCAAAATCGTTGTAATTATAGCCAAACAATGCCAAATTGGCTAATTTGTGAAATAATTAAATCCTAATAGGATTAAAAATGATATATTGAGCTAAGAAATACTTTGAAATTACTTGTAATGTAATTTATGAATAATTATTGGATATAAAGTACTGAATAAATTTAAAAAAATAAATTAATAATATGAAAAATTATGGAAAAATACCAATTATTATAAAAAGTGATTTTGAAGGTATATATACAAATTTAAAAATAGTTTGAGGAAAAATTGGGTATCAACACATATCATCTTTGACTTCCAGTTACTTGCAGTTATTATATTATCAGTTCAGTTTCAGCTTTCAGTATATTGCCTTACATACTTAGTACATTATTTAGTGCTGACGTCCCTTTTCTGGGGGCGCTGCATTTCATGCGTGCAGGTTCAAACAGATAGGCGGATAGACATTCTCATTAAGTGTTGCCCTAGTTCAGCTTGATCGGTAAGCTCCATGCCTTTCAGAGTTGTCGGGTCTAGAGCTTTATGTACATCTTGTGTATATATGTTATGAGTAGGTTCGGAAGCTATTCCGATCATAGTATATCCACCAGTAGAGGCTTGTAGACATATCCTGTCAGCTAGTGCAATATGTTGGGTTTGTAGGCCTTGTATGTATATTTGGTTGGGTTGTCAGCTTCAATAATCATTATGGTCTTGTCGGCCTAGCTTTATATTGATGTTTAGTCAGCATTCGCAGTTGTCTTGCAATGTGGCCCATGGCAAAAGTGTGACATCAAATGTTTAGAGTTCCTTAGTCACAAGTTGGTACGTAAGGATAGGTGAGGCACCGGGTGCCGGTCTCGCCTCTAAGTTCGGGGCGTGACAAAAGTGGTATCAGAGCAGTTCTGTCCTAGGGAGTCTACAAGCTGTGTCTAGTAGAGTCTTGTTTATGGGTGTATTGTGCACCACACTTATAAGCAAAAGGCTACAGGGCATTTAGGATTGTCACTCTTTCTTCTTACTCTAGATCGTATGGTAGATCTCACTTATAAGAATTCAAATTCCGAGATTCTTTTTTTTATTATTCGTAATAAGACGATACCTATATCTGGAAAGAATGTTAGAAAGAGAGATAGTTGTGGAAGAGTTGAGTGAAAGGAATTGAATTTTTGTATGATGCTTACGATAAGTAAATGTGAGGTCTTTAGCAAATCATGGGTGTACTGAAAGGTGTAAGCTTCCTGATAAGAAGACTTAGGGCAAGAATGTCTATCCATCTTTATGGTGGAAGACAATGAGAGATTAAGAAGATAAAAACAAGTTTCAACAAGAAGAAGAAGCAAGATGAAGAAGGGTACGAGGCGCCCAGTTAATGAAGGTTAACAGCGTTTATGATTAAGGTAGAGGAACATAAGATTTTTGAGTTATATTCAATAGTAACAGAGGTAGGTACAATTGGTCGTACCCATTCCAGATATGCCCTATATGGATTAACAGAAGTAGTATAAGAAGATATGATGGATGAATTGTTTGTGTCAGTTGACATTTCCAAAGGATACTGCAAATATGTTAATAGATCTCTTTATGAGACGCCCAGATGGTGCACTCTGAAATAGTGCAGCCAGATATGAGTACTACAAAGACATGCACTATAAGCCTTGAAGGGATAAATATTACCTTAGTGTGGCTCGCGTCCCTAGTAAAGCGAGAACGTTAAGCAACTTGAAGAGCCATTGGATGGAGCAAAGGGAAGCTATAAGAAAAAGAATCTCTTGTTCAATTTTTCAGAATAAAGTGATAGGCATAAATGTTAGCGGGAAATAAGAAAAGAGTTAATGAAGCATTATGAGTAAGATGTGATACATGGATGACAATGGTAGATAAAAAGATGACAATATTATAAAATCTATAGTCAAGTGAAGGAATAATACGATAAAAATGAGAAAGAGATGAGATTGCACTTATCCAAATGCTACAGAAATGCTACGATTTCAAAACATTATGCAAATGCGACGTCAAGGAGAAGAAGTAAGGGTTCCTGTCCGAGATGTTATTGATAATTAAGGAGCCAGTGACCCAAGAAAGATTCTGCGGAATATTGACATGAGGATGGGCCAACGAGTAGTTAGTAGTTGATTCAGGAAGAGCCTAGCTATGGCTAGTCAAGAGGATACAGACAAGACAGTAGGTCGTGCAAAATAAAGATAGTAAAACCCAATATAGTGAATTTATCCCAGCAGTTATGACATTGTAATACTTGAGAAAATTTCAAATAGGAGTTGGGGTAGTTAAAGGTACCGTATGAGTGTTACGGAAATAAAAGATAGTTCCACTGGGAAGATAGTCAAAACTTCAGTTCAGAAGCAGCCGTACGAGCAGATAAGTGTGGAGGTAAGTAACTAAGGATAATTACAAGTGAGCACGAACATCAAAAATTCTATCGGGAATACGATGTAACAAGCTCACAGCTTTACATGAGTCAGAAGGTCCTCCCTAAGTATTATAGTGAAAGACTAGCTGAAGAAATAAGGAAGAAGGCTTCAACCTAAGCACAGTGACCTAAAGAGGAAATGGTCTTGTAACAACAGTTTCACAACAACATTGTATGCACTCCATAAAAAGGTGGTGCCTCCCATGTCTATTGAACAGGGAGTAAAATCAGAAGTGATATTCAAGATCATATGAGTTGTATGGAATTCCAATATGTGTGGGCACTAAGATAAGCTACGTATGCACACAACAAGTGGCAGAACAACCAGGAGAAGTAATAGCTTACGTCAAAAGAAAGCTAAGTTGGAACGAAAGAAATTATTCGATCAATGATCTGGAATTGGTTACGTTATGAATGCACTTAAGAGTTTGGAGTTTTATACATGCAGCATATACAGTC
This sequence comes from Nicotiana sylvestris, assembly GCF_000393655.2. Classification (NCBI taxonomy): domain Eukaryota; kingdom Viridiplantae; phylum Streptophyta; class Magnoliopsida; order Solanales; family Solanaceae; genus Nicotiana; species Nicotiana sylvestris. The sequence goes on from NC_091059.1 coordinate 37,877,227, forward strand.
GTAGAAGATTTTGGTATACGTTAAAAGAAAGAATTAAGCCCAGGACTTAGACGAAAGATTAAATTGTTAAAGGATTGTATCATGCATATTCCTCAGTGCCCATGAAAGGCTAAACATCATAACTAATACCATGAACCACAGATCGGGAGATAACTTAAGCCGACATGAAGGCCGATCAGAAGAAGAGGAAACTAAAGAGTTACATCAACAAAGTAAATCAGGAGTCTGATTATTGGACCTGGAAATTAAAAAAATCGTGATTGAGAACATTGCAGGATCACTCTTAATATCAGAGGTACAAGAGAGATAGTATAATAACCATATTCTATAACGGCCCAACGATAAAGTCGGTTAGAAAGTACCAACATCATAAGAACTCAGTACGAAGCTCCCACCGAATTGTGTATGCACCAGAGGTGTAAGAATTATAATAGAGCTCCAAGTTATGGACATGAATTATGCCTATGTGGAAGGGAGGTCATAAAAAAGATAGAAGATACAATGCGAGATTTTAAGGTAAGTAAGGTAAAGGTGAACAGCGTACGAGATACTCAAAGGCAGAATATGTGAATAGTCTATACTTCGGATAGAAGGCTAGAAGTGATGGGATTCAATATCCAAGAATGATAGAGGCATCGTTAGTGGCATATCTTCTAGTCAATGATTTCTAGGTATCGAGAGGTCTATTTAAGAAAGTAAAGAAGAGTTAGAGATGATGTGATATCTCGCTTGATGCTCTAAAATAATACAAGGAAATTCAAGCAAGTTGAAGGAAGATTAGGAGTAGTATAAATAGATATGTATAGGTCGCAAGCTAAAGTATAGTAAAGCAACAAAGTTTTATGACAGGATGTAAGAACGAGAAAAGGCGAGTGAGAAGGTGACGAGAATGGATTAGTCCCCAGGATTAGGCCCATGAAAACAAGGGAGCTAATGGCTTCTCTATGTTATAGTAAGATCAGTATATCCTGAATGAACTCAAAGGAGTTACTCTTCATAAGTAGCATTTAGAAGAGATGGAATGCTTCCCTAATAGTAGAATAAGGGTGTAATTATGATAGATAAAGGATGACTTTTGGGCCTTCAATTGAGTAATGATTTGAAAAAAAGAAAGAAAAGGACTTCATGAATGTACGGGACTAAAATACTCACATAAGAGAATCACCTTGGGATGCTATAGAATACGATTATTGAAGTACAGTATCGCCACTAAGTGGATCAGGAAAATTACCTCAAATATTCCTTGATGTAACGTAAGCCCTAAGGGCAAAGTATTACATAAGAAGTTTCAAGTTATCAGTGGTATATTATAGATCAATATTGAGGTGAATCAACAATGGATGGACAAAAGTCACAAAGTATGAGATGAGATTAGACCGGCATTCTAAAGATGATCAGTAATGAGGAAGCATTAAAGGACTTAAATTTATACATATGGAATAAGCAACAAGAGTAAGCTAGGATTTGGTAGTAGACCTCAGCAACAATAAATTAAAATAAGAGTTATGGCAGTAAATTCATACGGATGGCTAAACGGGCCTATGAGATGAGATATAGCAATATTCGTGAATTCAACAAAGTACCGACCAAAGAACTTCAGTATACTCATATTTTCCCAAAGGGACATCTTATCAAGCTCTACATATGAAGCCTAGAGACTGGGCATACTTAGAAGGTAAAAATTATACAGGCTGTATGATGAAAGGTAGCAATAGTTACGAGATTGGAAGGATTCTGACTACAAGATGTGGTGTGAGAAGGAGGCCTAAGGGGGGAATGCCCTAGACTTTGGACTTATTCAAAGAACGGTCGCCTAGATGGAAAGGAAAGTTCTAAAGTATTCGGAAGATATAAGTTATGAAAATGATAAGTGCATCAGTCAACATTCGAGGACGAATGTTCCAAAAGGGGGGAATAATGTTACGCCCTGCAGTATTACGCCGATGTTATGCTCTGCAATAATATATTACGATGATGTTACCCTCTGCAGTAATACATTACAATGATGTTACGCTTTGCAGTATTAAGTTATGATAGTATTGCACCCAGCAGTATTACATTACAGTGATGTTATGCTTTGCAGTATTAAGTTACGACAGTATTGCACCCAGTAGTATTACGGTAATGTCAGCTTTGTAGTATTAAGTTACGATGATGTTGCACCCTGAAGTATTGTATGTTAAATTGGTCGTAAGGTAATTGACATCAGTCCAAGGAAAAGATTATTTGGGGAATATAAGGATTATAAGTGATGAGTAAATTCGTGAAGGTAAGAGGGTAAGTAAAATCGAAGAAAATGAATTTTTTCGAAGTTTGACATTTTTGGAATAAAATATGGCCCAAGCTAAAATACCCGGTATTTATGGACTTTTTCCATACAAGGTACTAAGGACCATGTTAGTAAGGTGTACAAGTGTCACGACCCAAACTGGAGGGCCATGACTAGCACCCGACCATACTTGCCGAGCACCAACGTACATTTCATCTAACCTTCATTATTATCTTTTAGGGCTGACGAGATCAATATAAATGGTAGACCTGGATCATGGACAACCAGCAATAAAATATGACGGCATGAACATACATAGCAGGGGATGACCAGACAATCAAGAAACTACATATAAGGTATGAGCTACCACGCTACCATGAAAGACTATATAACAAAAACCAGCCGACAAGGCATACCAAACTATACATGAGTCGACACTTGTCTATGAGCCTCTAAATGAACATAAGTGCTACAACATAGCCGGAACAGGGCCCCGGCATACCCATAATGTCTATAACAGAAATGCATACCAAGACCACGACAAGTCCGGAGAAGGGATCTCGCCAATCACCGCTGAACTGGACAGCCTACTATGGTGGGGGAGCTGCACCTGCCTGTCTATCAGGACCTGCAGCACGACATGTAGCGTCCACAAATAAAAGGACGTCAATACGAATAAAGTACTGAGTATGTAAGGCAGGGAACCATAAATACGATCAGTAATGTAAGCAAGGATAGAGAATATACAACCTGTAACATCTTAGTACCTCTGAGGGCTACTGACATGCAATGCATGATACATATGTATGTATACATAAACTTTTAAAACATACGCCTCTGTGGGCATCATCATCATCATATCGTACCCGACCATAATAGGCTCGGTAAAAACATACCCTGCCATCATAAGGCTCGGTAGAATCGTACCCGGCCACGTGGAGTTCGGTAAAACCCAACTGATCAGTGGTTGCACAATAGGTGTCGTACCCGGCCAACTATAGCATGGCTCGATATAGTAAAATAGATACATATATATAATGCATGCTCGACTCATGGAATCACATTCTAAACCTTTCGGAGTGACGTAAGGTCGGTATCCTTTGTACACGTTATTAGGACTAACTCTTCACTATGAACCTTATAAGAATCAGGAAGTACCAACAACATTGATAACATAAGAATAAGAGAAGCAACATTAACATCAATCGTTCCATAAGAGGGAAAATAATGTAAGTACTGCTAGCTTCTAAGAGTAGAGTATCTTGGACAACCTATTTTACGATGAAACGAACAGCACCTCCCCTATATATATGACTTCACACCATTCAAAAAAATCACCAAACAGCCCAAACAACATCAATAATAAACATATTGAGCCTCCCAAAATAGTCCACGCACAGCCTAATCACTCTATACATACGACGACCACCGTAGTCGTGTCAAACGACCCGGAAATATTACGAATAACTATCATCCCACAACCCTAAATATATATGGTGTTTCTACACACCTTTACTCCTCCAAAACTCCACAAAACAGTAGTAAAATACACAGCCCAATAGCAACGCAAAACAGTCCACAAAACAATAACATTACTACCAAGCCTTTCGATATATATTTCACAAGTTCTAGCTTCAATGGCTTAGCCGCAACTAGGATAATATTAAATACATATAGAGTAAGAGGTTCCTTACCTTTATACAGAAATAACAACTCCAATTTAACCTTAAATTTCCATGAAATATCCCTCCAATGCTGCCACAACAACAAAAAAGCGAAACTAGCGATCAATTAATGTTTTTCGGCACTAGAATCACTTTAGAAGGCTTGAAATCACCTAGGATTGATATTAAGAACATGAGGGAGTATTTACAGAACATAAACCCTTTAAAACCACCTCCCACACGAGCTGGAATGACACAAAAATGAGCAACAACAAGAAGAACAAGAGACTTACTAGCGCCACGGAATTCCCGACACTTGATTTGTGTTGTTTGCCCTTTTTTGGGTCTTGAATCTTGAGAGAACCTTGAGAGGATGTTCCTAGGGTTCTAAGGTCTGAAAATAGTGAGAATAAATGACTTAAAACGGGTTGGAGGCATCCTATATAGGTCCAAATATCTTAAACCGCCTTAGTGGGCCCCATAGAGAGGTGCTTGGCGCAGTCTCGCAAAAATGCGAATATCTCTCTTCTCTGAGATCGTATCGATGAACGGTTTAATGCGTTGGAAAATAGACTCATAGATATTTTATTTGGTTGGTATATCACCCCGTAATTCCTTGTAAATTAGGAGAAAAGATTAGAAACATTTGACCTAATGTTTAAGTAAAATTATGAACCTAAGTTGCGACAACTTTTGTCGACTTTTGTTTCATAACTCGTTTGACTTCAAGACTTATGATACGGATATTATATGATTAAAATACCTTAATACATGACCTCTTGAGTGTATTAAGCACCGCTAGATTTACCTGAAAATACGAGTTACAACATCCTTGATTCATTTAACTTCTAATACTTGTTAATCACCCTTATACACTCTTGTATCACTTAAGACCAATAGGATTGACTTCTTATCATCTCAAAGATAATTCCTTCTTGGATTTATGTTAACTAATATATGGCATGAACTAACACATGTGGATATGGGTTGTAACACCCTCCCCCCCCTTAGGAACATTCGTCCTCGAATGTAAGGGTTTATGGGGAGTTTAAATCATCGTGGATTCCAATGGAAATTTCCGATCAATTTTCCCCTATAAAATGGTCACTAGCAAAACTTGCAAGTAATTAAGCCCAACATATGGCTTCACAAGGCTACACAAAGCATTATGCATATTTACATTATCTACATATCACCATTTTGTATTAAGGAGGAGTATTCTCAAATTATTGCTTACCTCATAGAGCCGTTTCACCTTCCAATGTATCCTGTCTTCCACCAGCATCCTTGTTATCTTCATTCTGGAATAGGTAAGGGTATTTAGACTTCATCTCCTCTTCTGCTTCCCATGTCATTTCTTCCATATTTTTGTTCCTCCACAATACTTTGACGGAAGCTACATCTTTTGTTCTCAGCTTGCGGACTTGTCGATCTAATATCGCCACTGGCACTTCTTCATATGATAGGTCCTCTGTAACTTGTACATCTTCGATAGGGACGACTCGAGAAGGGTCTCCAATACATTTCCTCAACATAGATACATGGAATACCGGGTGGACAAATTCCAATTCGGATAGCAATTCTAACTCATAAGCAACCTGTCCAATCCGTCGAAGAATTTTATACGGCCCGATATACCTTGGACTCAGCTTACCTTTCTTCCCAAAACGCATAATACCCTTCATTGGTGAGATCCTCAGGAAAACCCAATCACCAACCTCAAACTCTAGATCACGACGTCGGACATCAGAATAAGATTTTTGCCTGCTTTGTGCCGTCCTCAATCGCTCCTGTATCACTTTCACCTTCTCAATAGCTTGGTGAATCAAATCTGGCCCATATAATTCTGTTTCACCGACTTCGAACCATCCAACTGGTGATCTACATCTCCTCCCGTATAGTGCCTCGTATGGGGCCATTTTAATACTGGAATGGTAGCTATTGTTATAGGCGAATTCTATGAGTGGAAGATGATCATCCCAATTCCCCTTAAAATCTAGAACACATGCTCGTAGCATATCTTCCAGTGTCTGAATGGTACGTTCAGCCTGTCCGTCAGTCTGCGGATGAAATGCAGTGCTGAGATTTACTTGTGTGCCTAAACCCTTCTGGAAAGACCTCCAAAAGTTAGCCGTAAATTGAGCTCCTCGGTCTGATATAATAGATATGGGCACACCATGAAGCCTAACAATCTCCTTGATATACAACTTCGCATAATCTTCAGCCGTGTAAGTTGTCTTCACTGGCAGAAAATGGGCACATTTTGTAAGTCGATCAATTATCACCCAGATGGAGTCAAACTTATGATAAGAGCGAGGTAATCCAATAATGAAGTCCATATTAATCACCTCCCACTTCCAGGTCGGAATCTCTATATTTTGAAGCAATCCACCGGGTTTCTGATGTTCTATCTTTACTTGTTGACAATTGGGACACTGGGCTACAAATTCTGCAATAGACTTCTTCATATTATCCCACCAATACTGCTCCTTGACATCATGATACATCTTTGTCGAGCCGGGATGGATGGAATATCGGGATTGATGAATCTCATTCATAATCTTCTCTCGCAACCCTGCCACATTAGGCACACACAATCGGCTCTGGTATCTCAGTGCCCCATCTTTTCCGATCCCAAAAGCCATACTTTTACACTGTTGAATGCTTTCTCTTAATCGTACTAAGATAGGATCTTCATATTGTCGTGCTTTTACCTCGGCTACCAAAGATGATTCTGATGTATTCTGTACAGTAACACCTCCGTCATCAGAGTCTAACAATCTGATTCTCATATTGGCTAGCTGATGAAGCTCTTTAATCAACCCCCATCCACCTGCCTCAATATGTACTAAGCTTCCCATTGATTTACGGCTGAGAGCATCTGCCACAATATTGGCTTTACCGGGATTATACAATATCTCGACGTCGTAGTCTTTCAGTAATTCAAGCCACCTACGCTGCCTCAAATTTAACTCTTTTTGCTTGAAGATGTATTGTAAACTCTTGTGATCTGTGTAGACGTCAATGTGGACGCCGTATAAGTAGTGCCGCCATATCTTCAAAGCATATATTACTGCAGCCAATTCCAAATCATGGGTTGGATAATTCTTTTCATGCTTCTTCAATTGTCTTGATGCATAAGCAATCACCTTCCCACGCTGCATCAATACGCACCCCAAACCTATACCTGAGGCATCACAATATACCACATAACCTTCTGTTCCTTCAGGAAGAGTGAGCACTGGTGCGGATGTCAATCGATTCTTCAGCTCCTGAAAACTACGTTCACAAGTGTCAGACCACTGGAACTTGGTAGCTTTCTGTGTTAACTTAGTCAATGGTGATGATATAGAGGAAAACCCTTCTACAAACCGCCTATAATATCCTGCTAGCCCTAGGAAGCTGTGGACTTTTGATGGTGTTGTAGGTCTTGGCCAATTCTTTACTGCATCGATCTTCTGAGTGTTGACACTAATACCCTTGTCAGATATCACATGGCCAAGGAACGCTACTGAGTTCAGCCAAAATTCACATTTGGAGAGCTTAGCATATAACTTACGATCCTGACACGTCTGTAATACCATCCGCAAGTGGTCCGCATGTTCCGCCTCCGAACGAGAATACACTAGAATGTCATCAATGAATACAATCACGAACACATCAAGATAGGGCCTGAATATAGTATTCATGAGATCCATAAAAGCTACTGGGGCATTTGTTAGCCCGAACGACATCACCAAGAACTCAAAGTGCCCATATCTTGTCCGGAAGTCCGTCTTTGGAATATCCTTCTCCTTAACCCTCACCTGATGATAACCTGAACGTAAATCAATCTTGGAGAAATACTTGGCACCCTGGAGTAGGTCAAACAGGTCATCAATTCTTGGAAGTGGATACTTGTTCTTTATAGTAAACTTATTCAACTATCGATAGTCGATACACATCCGTAACGACCGTCTTTCTTCCGCACGAATAGGACTGGCGCACCCCAAGGTGAAGTGCTAGGCCTAATGAAGCCCTTATCCAGTAAGTCCTTCAACTGCACCTTCAACTCTCGCAACTCTACCGGGGCCATTCTGTATGGAGAGATAGAGATCGGTTGAGTGTCAGGCAACACATCAATGCTAAACTCAATCTCCCTTTCAGGAGGAAGGCCTGGGAGTTCATCTGGGAAAACATCTAGAAATTTGTTGACCATAGGGATTGATTGTAGAGTAGGCGGCTTCGCCTCCGCATCCCTAACATGAACGAGATGATAAATGTAACCTTTTGAGATCATTTTCCTTGCCTTAAGATAGGAAATAAACCTACCTTTCGGTGTAGCAATGTTCCCTTTCCATTCAATGACGGGTTCACCCGGAAATTGGAACCTAACCATCTTCGTACGACAGTCAACATTTGCATAGCATGAGGCCAACCAGTCCATTCCCATTATCACATCAAAATCAACCATTTCTAACTCAAATAAATTTGCCGAGGTTTGACGACTACAAATCATCACAGTGCAACCTCTATATACCCTTCTAGCAATCACAGAATCTCCTATCGGAGTAGATACCGCAAGGGGTTTACTTATCAATTCAGGTTCAATGCCAAACTTATTAGCCACAAAGGGTGTAACATATGATAATGTAGATCCCGGATCAATCAGCGCATATACATCATAAGAAAACACAGATATAATACCTGTAACAACATCTGGAGACGACTCGAGATCCTGTCGACCTACTAGAGCATAGGTTCGATTTTGAGCACCACTCGAACTCGGCACTGCACCTCTACCCCTACCACGACCTGTCGACTGCTGAAAACCCCGTGCTGGAGGTCGAACTGATGAGGAAGAACCAGACACAGATCCAGTCGGCTGAGCCATACCATCACCTCCTCTATTAGGACAATCCCGCATCATATGGCCAGGCTGCCCGCACGAATAGCATGCATCAGAACCTCGACGACACAGTCCAAAGTGGGCCTTGCCGCACTGATCACAATGTGGTGTTGGGGGTCTCATCTGACTAGTATCCCTGTGATGTTGCGAGCCAGATGCCCGCGAACTCTGACCTGGACCAGAATAGGATCGATCATATCGAGGCCTCTGAAACTGTGGAGGAGCACTAGCTACAGGTGGCGCCGAACTCCTCGAAAACTGTGGCCTGATGCGGCCTCTGAAGTCATCAGAATACCCTGCAAATCTCGCCCTCTTATGCTGGCCCCTATCCTGCTCCCTAACTGCCCTCTGCTGGCGCTTACGATCCTCTAGGGTCTGGGCATAAGCTTGAATACGGGAAATATCCATGCCCTCCACCAAGGAGGCTGTCGTACACTCATTTATCAGATGTGGTCCCAACCCATTCACGAACATATGCACCCTATCACTCATCTCGGCCACCATATGGGGAGCATACCTTGCCAAAGAATCAAACTGCATACTGTACTCTCGCACACTCATATTACCTTGTCTAAGGTTCAAGAACTTATCAGCTCTAGCTCGTCGTATCTCAACTGGCAAGTAGTGACGAAGAAAGGCCTCAGAAAATTCCTTCCACACAGCTGGAGGAGGGTTCGGACCCCTGGATCTCTCCCAACTATCATACCAGAGAACCGCTAAATCCCGTAACCGATAAGAAGCCAACTCTACTGCCTCTGTATCACTAACATGCATAACCCGAAGTGTACGATGAACCTGGTCAATAAAAGTCTGTGGGTCCTCCTTGGGGTCTGATCCGGTAAACACTGGAGGGTCTAAATTAATAAAATCACGAACTCTTGTACTAACTGGTTTCTCAGCAGCACCTGTATTCTGCCTCTGAGCCTGAGCAGCTACCAAGCTAGTCAATAACTGCAAAGCACTCCGCATATACTAGTCTGTAGTGCCAGACGGAGGAACTAGAGGTGTTGGGTGCCTCCTAATATCCTCTGGATGAGACGGGGTAGATGAGGTATGAGACGGCATCTCACTTTGAGCCTCACTTTGGCCTGCTCTAGCTTGGAGAACCTGACTAGTACCCTCTCCCGTAGCTGTATCAAGCCGTCTACTAATTGTTTGCTACCTAGTCAAAGGCATCGCTGAAACAAAAATAAGGTGAATATTAGAGACAAACACTTACGACTCAACTCTACACACGATCTAGATTCAGGAAGAAGGTAACAACCCTAGATGTCATGTAGCCTCCTGATTATAAATGTGGCGCGCTACACATCCATAATTAAGACTCTACTAGACATGGCTCATAGACAATCCCTAGGGCAGACTTGCTCTGATACCAAGTTTGTCACGACCCAAACTGGAGGGCCATGACTAGCACCCGACTATACTTGCCGAGCACCAACGTACATTTCATCTAACCTTCATTATTATCTTTTAGGGCTGACGAGATCAATATAAATGGTAGACCTGGATCATGGACAATCAGCAATAAAATATGACGGCATGAACATACATAGCAGGGGATGACCATACAATTAAGAAACTACATATAAGGTATGAGCTACCACACTACCATGAAAGACTATATAACAAAAACCAGCCGACAAGGCATACCAAACTATACATGAGTCGACACTTGTCTATGAGCCTCTAAATGAACATAAGTGTTGCAACATAGCCGGAACAGGGCCCCGACATACCCATAATGTCTATAACAAAAATTGCATACCAAGACCAAGGCAAGTCCGGAGAAGGGATCTCGCCAATCACCGCTGAACTGGACAGTCTACTGTGGTGGGGGAGCTGCACCTGCCTGTCTATCAGGACCTGCAGCACGACATGCAGCGTCCACAAATAAAAGGACGTCAGTACGAATAAAGTACTGAGTATGTAAGGCAAGGAACCATAAATACGATCAGTAATGTAAGCAAGGATAGAGAATATACAACCTGTAACATCTTAGTACCTCTGAGGGCTACTTACATGAAATGCATGATACATATGTATAAATACATAAACCTTTAAAGCATTCGCCTCTGTGGGCATCATCATCATCATATCGTACCCGGCCATAATAGGCTCGGTAGAATCGTACCCGGCCACGTGGAGCTCGGTAAAACCCAACTGATCAGTGGTTGCACAATAGGTGCCGTACCCGGCCAACTATAGCGTGGCTCGGTAGAGTAAAATAGATACATATATATAATGCATGCTCGACTCATGGAATCACATTCTAAACCTTTCGGAGTGACGTAAGGTCGGTATCCTCTGTACACGTTATTAGGACTAACTCTTCACTATGAACCTTATAAGAATCAGGAAGTACCAACAACATTGATAACATAAGAATAAGAGAAGCAACATTAACATCAATCGTTCCATAAGAGGGAAAACAATGTAAGTACTGCTAGCTTCTAAGAGTAGAGTATCTTGGAAGCTCGTTCATTACATTATGTACAATCGGAGTCGTGCAAAAGAAGGAAAGGGATAGCCTCACATACCTTGTATATACTTCCCCAATCTCAAGCTATGCAATTGTCAAAACTCCTTAGTCTACAATAAGAGAAACGATACTATCGTTATCATTTAAGCGTCATAACTATTATGTATCGACCACAACCTATTTTACGATGAAACGGACAGCACCTCCCCTATATATATGACCTCACACCATTCAAAACAGTCACCAAACAGCCCAAACAACATCAATAATAAACATATTGAGCCTCCCAAAATAATCCATGCACAGCCTAATCACTCCATACATACGACGACCACCATAGTCGTGTCAAACGACCCGGAAATATTACGAATAACTATCATCCCACAACCCTACATATATATGGTGTTTCTCCAAACCTTTCCTCCTCCAAAACTCCACAAAACAGTAGTAAAATACGCAGCGCAACAGCAACACAAAACAGTCCACAAAACAATAACATTACTACCAAGCCTTTCGATATATATTTCACAAGTTCTAGCTTCAATGGCTTAGCCGCAACTTGGATAATCTTAAATACATATAGAGTAAGAGGTTCCTTACCTTTATACAGAAAGAACAACTCCAATTTGACCTTAAATTTCCATGAAATATCCCTCCAATGCTGCCACAACAACAAAAAAGCGAAACTAGCGATCAATTAGTGTTTTTCGGCACTAGAATCACTTTAGAAGGCTTGAAATCACCTAGGATTGATATTAAGAACATGAGGGAGTATTTACAGAACATAAACCCTTTAAAACAACCTCCCACACGAGCTGGAACGACACAAAAATGAGCAACAACAAGAAGAACAAGAGACTTACTAGCGCCACGGAATTCCCGACACTTGATTTGTGTTGTTTGCCCTTTTTTGGGTCTTGAATCTTGAGAGAACCTTGAGAGGATGTTCCTAGGGTTCTAAGGTCTGAAAATAGTGAGACGAAATGACTTAAAACGGGTTGGAGGCATCCTATATAGGTCCAAATATCTTAAACCGCCTTAGTGGGCCCCATAGAGAGGTGTTTGGTGCAGTCTCGCGAAAATGCGAATATCTCTCTACTCCGAGATCGTATCGATGAACGGTTTAATGCGTTGGAAACTAGACTCATAGATATTTAATTTTGTTGGTAGATCACCCCGTAATTCCTTGTAAATTAGGAGAAAAGATTAGAAATATTTGATCTAATGTTTAAGTAAAATTATGAACCTAAGTTGCGACAACTTTTGTCGACTTTTGTTTCATAACTCATTTGACTTCAAGACTTATGATACGGATATTATATGATTAAAATACTTAATACATTACCTCTTGAGTGTATTAAGCACCGCTAAATTTACCTGAAAATACGAGTTACAACATCCTTGATTCATTTAACTTCTAATACTTGTTAATCACCCTTATACACTCTTGTATCACTTAAGACCAATAGGATTGACTTCTTATCATCTCAAAGATAATTCCTTCTTGGATTTATGTTAACTAATATATGGCATGAACTAACACATGTGGATATGGGTTGTAACAACAAGGTATGTTAAAAGAGAGTAGTACTTAATTAAGTTGAGTCAATTTGTTAAATTATATGGGTAATTGATTAATTACCGGGTAACAAGACATTACCCAGTTAACCAATAAGTGGATAGGAATTACATGTGGCAAGATGCCACAATTCAAGAAAATGACTAAGGGTCTTATATGCTTAGGTGGCTACCTAAGATTAGGTGGGAATTTAACAAAACAACACTTGTTAAGAGTCTTAATTTCCATTTGAACAAAGACTTGGACAAAGTCAGAAACGTTTATTTTGAACAAAGACTTGGACAAAGTCAGAAATGTTTATTTTGAACAAAGACTTGTTTTCCATTTGAACAAAAACTTGGACAAGGAAAGTCAGAAACGTTCAATACCAAGTAAGAAGCCTATATACCATTTCCTAGTTTCAAATTGCTTCAAAAGACAGAAGCTTAGTTTGATCAATTGCTTCAAAAAAAAAAGCAGAAGCTTAATTCGTTCAAGACTTCGAGAACAAAAGCAAAATTTAATTCGATTTTTAAGGTTCTAAGTTCAATCAACGAAGGTTCTCCAACGGAATATTATACAGAGTTTTCCCTACTCTAGGTATGTTAAGGCTAAGCTTTTCCTTCATTTTAGCATGATCACGTCATTACACAAGTTTGATAACGAGCCATAAAGAAAAATTCATATCCCGAAATTTACGTATATTTTGCTAGTCTCGCAAGTTACAATATTCTCTTTATCGGGACTTCATATTCATTTGAGTATTTCATTTGTCCAGTCAAGAGAGCAGAGAGTTTATATATACAGTATTAAAGTATTTTTATTACCATCGAGCTATAATCGATGGGCAGACCCCTATTGGCAGCATTCGCAGTTGTCTTGCAATGTGGCCCATGGCCAAAGTATGACATCAAATGTTCAGAGTTCCTTAGTCGCAAGTTGGTACGCAAGGATAGGTGAGGCACCAGGTGACGGTCTCGCCTCCAGGTTCGGGGCATGACAGTAAACTTTTAAATAAAGTCAAAAATTTTCCTCGATTTGGGATTTTAAAATAAACCGACGACTTGGGACACCAAATAAATTATCCCAAGTGGCGACTCTTAAAAATGAATAAAAATAATCCATTTCGGATAATGTCACTTTAATTGGAAAAACTCCCTTATATACCCCTTCGGGTGGTAAAAAGGAGGTGTGACAGCTCTGGCGACTCCGCTGGGGAAAAGAACCCAGAACTTCTGGTTCAAGGTTCAAGAATTCGAGCTTGTTAATGTGATTTTTTTGCTTTATTACTATATTTTGTGTACCTAATGTGCTAATTGCCGTTTATTTACCGCTTTGATATTGCTTGAACTATATTAAACTTTCTCCTTATGCCTTTCTTCTTAGTCTTCTAAAAAATGATGCACACGTTTACGTGGCCCACTTTTTTCTGTTAGAAGTCATACCAAATAGAATGAGGTTGGGCCTACAACTAAGCCGGGTAGACTTTCGTGCTCCCGGTACGTTGCCCCATCTTCGGCTTGAGTTGTTCGCTTGGGTAAGCCAGGTCTAGAACACAACCCCAGGTTTAAACTTAGAATAACGTAACCTCATGCCGGATCCCTAGTAGGAACATTTATTTGCATCACGTGCCTTTGATCTTGGGGACTCAACACAGGGGTTGGGTCCGTCTAGGACAAGGGTACCCAAAATAACAGACCATCCTGATGTATCCTACATGCTATGTGAACATTTATTTGTTTCGACTTGCATGTTGACCGGCTAGGAAAAGAAAATCAAGAGAAAACCCAAGAGTGAGGTAAGATAGAGAATTCACCGGGTTCTGAAAATCCCGGTATTTGAAAATGTCTCGAAACTCTGCCAAAAGTTTTGAAAAAGAGGAAGAAAGGAAAATGTATTTCAAAAAAATGAGAGTGAGTCAATATCATATTTTTTCCAATTATGTCAAAATTGACCGAACTACGTAGGTCCAATTCTCACTGGAAGTGGGATACGTAGGCAACCTACATAAGGTTCGGCCTCATTTTTGCAAAAATAATCAAATAAAATGCAGTGTAGGGCTTTGGTCAAAAGAATAAGCCGAACTAGCTTCGGTTATGTATTAAGTCGTTCTTGCCGGGATAGCCTTAGATTATCTTTCAATTGTCGAAAGGCTATTTTCGTAAAGAACGGGCAAGTCTATCGGTAAGGTGTCTTTTTCCATAAAATACCTTCCCCGGGCCTCAAAATTTATTTGGAATTGTGAAGGGGCCACGTTTACAAAAATGACCATTTTTGCTAAAGTAGCATAGGGGTCATTTTCCGTTGATTTTGAAAACTTGTTTTACAAAAGAGTCCACTGGAGTCAACCCTAACCTTAACCATCCATAGGTACAAATGAACAGTGTCCAGAACCCGTCACAATTGGTCATAGAATAGGCTCAGTTGTAGCTTCGTATGTGGTGGAATGATTTAGATGAAGATGATCAGGATTGGGTAAAAGAGCAATTGGGTGCCCTTATAGACATTATGAAAATCAAACCCCGGGAGGATCTAATCAAGGCTTTGGTAACTTTTTAGGATCCTGTCCACAACATTTTCTGTTTCTCAGATTTTGAGCTCACCCCTACTCTAGAGGAAATGGCCAGATATATTGACTTTGGCCGAGACCTGAGGAAACAGCAACTTATATTCCCATGGTCTCCCTCTGTGCACAAGTTCTTTGATCTCCTGAATATCAGTAAGCAAATGAAGAAGGCCCATGTAAACAGAGGATGTTGTTCATTCTACTTCTTGTACTTCAGGTTCAGGCATTCAGCTGGGTTCGAAACGCATGAAAAGGGATTAAACAACAAACAAGATAAGAGCATCTGGCAAATTCATCGTCGGTTCGCTTTCATAGTGATGCTTTTGGGAATTATGGTCTTTCAGAACACAGAAGGGACAATAGATATCCGTATGGCTAGAATTACACAAATCCTCACTACTAAAAAAGATCCTACACTTGCTCCGTTAGTGTTGGCAGACATTTATCGAGCATTAACATTGTGCAAGTCCGGGGCTCAATTCTTTGAAGGTTGTAATGTTCTTCTGCAAATGTGGTTGATCGAGCATCTCCGCCATCACCCCAAATTCATAAGTTATGGTTCGAGCAGGGACAACTTCATCAAGAGTTATGAGGAAAGCGTGAAAGACTACAATTCTCCAGAAGGGTTTGAAGCTTGGGGTTCCCACTTAAGAACTTTAAAGGCAAGTCAGATTGAATGGACTCTGGGATGGCTTCCGGTAACAGAAGTCATACACATGATGGCTACAAAAGGCTACCTAATGTTGATGGGTCTAAGAAGTGTCCAACCATATGCACCGCAAAGAGTTTTAAGACAACTGGGAAGGGATCAAGTGGTACCCGAAGATGCAGATTTGAGTACCCAAGTCATTGAGCTACACCTAGAAGCAACACTACCTGAGGCTTTAGTCCAACTGGATTGGAATGGTTGTCTATATTTGAAAAGTGACACCCAGGTACCAGATCTTGCAAGAGGAGAAGTGGATCCAGATTATGCTGCATGGTTTGAGAGTAGGTCTTGTGCGAATAATGAGCCAGAGCCCAAGTCCGAGCCCGAAAGGCCCGCCAAAAAACCTTATGTTCAGGCTTTTGATGATAAAGTCTGAGAAAGATTGGCCTGGGAGAAAAGGAGAAAAAATATCAAGCCACAATTCACACTTTGGAAGAAAAATTGAGAAATGTCGTATTAAATAATGATATACAGGCGCAAGAAGCTGAAGGTGAAAGGAGAAGGTTGGCCTAAGAAAATGAAGCCCTCTGAGCCCAAGTTCGGAAGATGACAATAGCAGCTGAAAACCAGGCCAGAAGCAGAAAAGATGAAAAACTCATCCACAGCCTTAGGCAGAAAGTATGTGACTATGGGGATGATTTGCAAAAGACTGAAGCTGAGCTAGCAAAGGCCCGAGCAAAGTTGGCCAGAAATGTATAAGAACGGGCAAGTTTCGTTCGACAGCTGAAGGAAAGATATGACAGAGGAGTCATTGGTTGGAAAAAGAAGCTTAATATCCTTAAGGGTGAAATGACTAAGCAAGCCAAGAACTTCAAAGCAAAAAGAGAGCACTGCTATGCTTTGATGGCACAACTAGAGGGAGACCTATAGAATTTGCAAGAGCAAAATCATACGGCCACCCAGGTTTTGGAGGCCAAATCTCAGCAAATTGGGTGGTTGTTACAAGAGAAAAGCATCATCAGGGAAAGGGTTAGAAGAACTGTTGACTATATTGTGATGAAGTGCAACGAATGTGAGGACATGACCAGGTCCATGTTCTTCGCCGCAGTAATGATCTTTGTTCGCCATATAATGGATGACCTCTATCGCCTCCAAGAAGATATGGCACGTAGGCCTGCGGCAAGACCGACTGGAGTCCCTCGAACAGGATTGGAGGCACTTATGTACTCCTGGTTTTTTTTCTTTTCGAATCTGTATTTCCATTTCCATTCCTAGAGACTATTTTAGTTTTTCAATTCTTAGGTAGGTATGATGGAGTCATTGTAATAGATAAAATTAGGAGTTTTTATTTTTAATGAAAATTTGAAGAAAAACCAAAAAAAGAAAAGAAAATTGTTTATTTATTTTTGTTTTGCATTTATCCCTTGAACTATGTGATGATCTGATTCACACGGCGTCGTGATACGTAGGCAATCCCCATCGGATCTGGTCATGATTTCAGATAACTCAAATAAGAGAGAAAATGACGAAAAGAGAAAACCAAAAAAAGAGAGAAAACAAGGGAAAAAAGAGAAAACAAGAAAAAGAGAGAACAGGAATAAGAGAGAAAACAATGCAAGAAAGAGAGTACAAAGAAAAGAGAGCAAATAATGAAAAGCGCCAAAAAGAAAAGAAAAATGCAAAATTTAGGAGATAACAAAAGCTGGGATGAGACACACAACCGTTGCAAAACATGTAGAACAACATTTAACTGTCTAGGAGCATTGCATTCCCCAATGTGTGATTCCCTATGGGCTAATTGCCTCGAGCTAACCAGTTTGTTGTGTATGTTGTTGAGATCAGGTTTTGCTTTTAAGGTGGTTGGTTTTGTGGTAACCTGGCTTCGCACCCTTACTTTACAAGATCTAAGGGAAGTGTCAAAATGTCGTCAGAGAGTCATCTACCAACAATTCCCATCCTATAGGATAACCCGCTTTCGGTTATCCCAACGTCAAAGTCGGCAACTGTTGAAGAGAATAAGGCATTGTGCCTATGTATGTTGGAAATGTGGGAAGCTTGGTCTAATAGTAGAGAGCCGCCTAGTGCAATACCTGGCTTTCCTGAACTAATTCCCAGAACAAGTGGAACTTCCAACATTCCTATAACTTACCCGACCACCCTATTTGGATATCCCACCATGTCGGCCCATTTTGCTGGAATGCATTCTGAGGTTTGCCCCCAGGCAATGATTTCGGGAGTCGCTTCTAACATATTCACTGCACCACCCACCTCTGCTATGGTGCAACCCTCAATACCTATGCCAAGTTTTGAGCCATCATCCTTTACTTTCCAAATACCACCATTCCCATCGGACACGGCTCATGTCACTACAAACTCCTACCCTCAACAGCCTCATTATTAGTTTACCACGGGACAAGAGAGGACTGTAAAGAATCTCGATCAAGATGAGATCACTCGGCAAATGAAAATCATGGAACAAAGTCTCAAGAACATACAAGGCCTGAGTGGCCAGAAGAGTGTATCATACGTTGATTTGTGCATGTTCCTGCATGTCCATTTGCCCATCGGTTTCAAGACTCCCAAATTTGAAAAGTATGACTGACACGGGGACCCCATAGCCCATCTGAAGAGGTATTACAATCAGTTGAGGGGAGTAGGCAGAAAAGAAGAGCTCCTAATGGCTTGCTTCGGGGAGAGTCTAGTTGGAATTGCATCCGAATGGTATATGGACCAAGACATCTCGCGCTGGCACATATGGGATGACATGGCCCGAGACTTTGTCAGGCAATTCCAGTACAATGTGGGCATAGCTCTGGATAGAAACTCTTTGTCTAATTTAAAGAAAAAGTCTTCGGAGAGCGTCCGAGAGTACGCCGTCAAGTGGCATGAACAAGCTGCCAGGGTAAAATCCCCAATGGATGAGACCGAGATGGTTAGTGTCTTCTTGTAAGCCCAAGAGGCTGAATACTTCAAAAACATGATGTCTGTTATAGGCAAGCCGTTTGGAGAAGCCATAAAGACTGGGGAAAAGGTAGAGAATGGTTTGAAAACGGGTCGCATCCTGAGCCAGTCGGCTATAAGAGTTGCTTCTCAAGCAATCCATAGTGGGTCAGGAGGCACAGTAAACCAAAAAAAGAAAAAAGAAGTGCCAATAATGGCCTCAGGTTTGAGAAACCCCCGTCAACCCCGAGGTTACTTCAGTTCCTCCTCAAACACCCCGCAACATTATTACCCTCACCAAGATGCGGCATACTCTATGACTTTTCAGCCCTATGCAGTGATGAATGCCCAGCCATACGCTCGGCCACAATAACAGTATAACCAGAACCGAGCTCCACCTCCTAGAAATAACCCTCCTCACCAATCTTCATACAATCCCCGTCCCCCACAGAATAACTTTCCATATAACGCATGTGCCCGTGAGCCACCCTGAAAGATCAACTTCACACCCATTGGTGAGCCGTATTCCAGCCTCTTCCCAAAGTTGGTCCAAATGGGTCTGCTGCAGCTCATACCTATAAATAGGCAAAATCCAGAGTCACCCTCCTACCAACCCGGTACCCGATGTGCTTATCATTTAGGGGCAGAAGGGCACGACACTGAGGATTATTGGACCCTAAAAATGGCGGTTGAAAGTCTAATAGAGCAAAAGTAGGTAGTTTTGAGAGATGAAGAGGTCCCCAATGTGAGCAATAACCCATTGCCATCTCACAATAACGGGCTAGTTATTGGGATAATTTGTGAGGAGAAAGAGTTCGACCCAGCTTTGAAAGTTATCATTGCCATCGCTGATGTTGAAAACAAGCCCAGGGCGGCAGCAAATCAAGTTAAGTGGGGAAAGAAGAGCAACTCCACTCCTCAAAGCATAGAAAAGACTATGGAAGCCAAAACAGGGGAAGTACCTCCAAAAGATGTCGTTCTTTATGTTCCCCGGGCCCCCAGGAAAGAACAGTTCATGTTGAGACCCCCAAAAGGTTCGAGCTAAACAAGGGATCTAAGATGTACGTACCAAAAAGGACTTATGTGGTATAGGGGCCAGTAATTCCAGCCAGGCTGAATGAGCCCGTGGTTATCAACGTGCACCATAGAAGCCCATGAAGGACCCCACTGCAGTCCCCTGGAACTACAACAAAGCAATGGTGACATACAAGGGAAAAGAAATCATGGGGAAGGTGAATAAAACAAACCCGTCTGGGAAGTACCTCAACTTGGAGGAATTGAACAAAACCAAACAGAAGCGTTTTCCACTTAATAAGCTAGTTAGTGCTAAAGAGGTAGAGGAATTCTTCTGAAAGATGAAGGCCTCGGACTACGATGTAATTGACCAGCTCCAGAAGTCTCCCTCGCAGGTCTCACTCTTGTCTCTACTGATAAGCTCAAATGAGCATCAGAAAGTGCTGATAAAAACCTTTAATGAGGCATATGTTCCATTCGAGATCACTGTTGAGCAATTGGAAAGAATGGCGGAACGATTCTTTGAAGTCAACCGAATCTCATTCAGCCAAAATGACTTGCCCCCAGAAGGGGCTGCCCACAACAAATCTCTTCATCTGACTGTTAAATGTGAAGGATACAACGTGAAAAGAGTTATGTTGGATGGTAGATCTGGGGTTAACATCTGCCCTCTCTCGACCTTACAAAGAATGGAAATTGGGACTGAAAGAATTAGGCCCAACAATGTTTTCGTACGTGCTTTTGATGGCATCAATAGAGATACGATCGGGGAGATTGATTTGATCTTAACCATCGGCCCTGTGGATTTTGAGGTAACATTTCAGGTTTTTGACATGGACACCTCCTACAATTTTCTCTTAGAAAGGACGTGGATCCATGCGGTAGGAGCCGTACCATCTACTCTCCACCAAATTGTTAAGTTTGAACATGAAAACCAGGAAATCGTGGTCCACGGAGAAGATGAGCAATCAATTTATAGGGACCCGTCAGTCCCATATTTGGAAGCTAAGGAAGGTACTGAGCACATAGTCTACCAAGCTTTCGAGATCGTGGTTGCGGACCAGTGTGAGGAAGCAACCCCATGTCCTCAAACCTTTTTGTCAAACGCGTCAATCATGGTCCCCAGTGAAATGATCAAGCATGGCTACAAGCTCGGGAAAGGGCTCGGGGCATCTTTGCAAGGCATTATAGAGCCTATCACTTTGACTACCAGTAAGAACTTCTTTGGCGTCGGTTTCCAAGGTACAGAAGTCGATGTAAAATGGGATGATAAACGTAAGAACAACGGGTGGGTTCTGCCTCAGCGGTCCCGCATCTCAACAGAACTTTTGTTAAGCCAAGATACGTAGATGAAGAAGATGAGGCCTTCATGACCGAAGAAATTTAGGACATATATGGAGCAATGAGGCAAATGTTATATGAGGCTCATATGGTCCAGCCAGGTGAAGGCTCAAGTAGTGCTGAGGTACAGTATAGGGAACCCAATGCCAAGCTTTAAAATTGGAAGGCTACTCCATTCCCAGTTAGGCGGGAATCCCGGTAGTTCAGTCTTTCCATCTTTTCTGCATTCCGAGTTATTTCAGGGTGTAACTCAAATGTTTTCAGTTTATTGGATTTTTAAAATTCCAATGTAAACCCTTCTATCTTCAAATTCAATGAAATGAAATAAATATTTCATCGTCTATGAATCTCTTTATTCTTTCTAATTTTTGTTATTTTTGTTATTTCTTCTTTTCAGTTCTAATAATGCAGACTTAAATAACATGACATGTTTGTGGACTTCTTGCCCAGATCTTAGCATGTTGTCTAACTGTGAAATAATGAATCAAGAACCAGAATACGATGAAGATAAGGCTTTTAGGGAAATAAACCGAGAACTGGAACAATTTGAGAATAAGCCTAAGCCAAACTTAAATGAAACTGAGCCAGTTAATTTAGTAGTTCAGAAGAAGTCCAGGAAACCATGATAAGCATTCACGCTGATGAAAGTACTAGGAATTCATTGATCCAACTCTTGTTCGAATTCAAAGATGTGTTTGCATGGTCCTATGATGATATGCCAGGACTAAGTGTTGATTTAGTGGTGCACAAATTGCCAACTTACCCCGGTTATCCCCCTGTCCAACAAAAGCAGAGAAAGTTTAAAACGGATATAGTGATAAGATTAAAGAAGAAGTCACCAAACAGCTGAAAGCGGGTATGATCAGTGGTCTGATACACTACATGGCTGGCTAATATGGTCCCAGTTCCAAAGAAAGATAGGAAAAACCAAGTGTGTGTTGATTATCGGGATTTGAACAAAGCAAGCCCCAAGGACAACTTTCCATTACCAAACATACACATCCTTGTTGACAACTGTGCCAAACATGAGATACAGTCTTTCGCGGATTGTTATGCTGGGTATCATCAAGTTCTGATGGATGAAGAGGATGCAGAAAAGACGACCTTTACCACACCTTGGGGTACTTATTGTTATAGGGTCATGTTGTTCGGTTTGAAGAACGCCGAGGCAACTTACATGAGAGCCATGACTGCCATTTTCCATGACATGATGCACTAGAAAATTGAGGTGTATATGGATGACGTGATCATTAAATCAAGGACGCAGGATGACCATGTGCGTGATTTGAGAAAGTTCTTTGAGCATCTGCGTAAGTGTGACTTGAAGTTAAATCCAACTAAGTGTGAATTTGGAGTGCCATCTGGGAAACTTTTGGGGTTTGTAGTTAGTCGGAGGGGCATCGAGCTAGATCCAACAAAGATAAAGTCTATTCGGGATTTGCCTCCTCCGAAAACCAAGAAAGAGGTCATGAGTTTGCTGCGTAGGTTGAATTACATCAGCAGGTTCATTGTTCAGTTGACTTCCACTTGTGAGTCCATATTTAAGTTGTTGAAGAAAGGTGTGGCGATTAGATGGACAAATGAGTGTCAGGAAGCTTTCGACAAAATCAAAGAAAATCTATCGAATCTGCCAGTATTGGTTCCGCCCGAGCCTGGAAGTCCTTTGTTTTTGTACTTGACAGTGTTGGAGAATTCTTTTGTATGTGTTCTCGGGCAACATGATGTGACCAAGAAGAAGGAACAAGCCATATACTACTTGAGCGAGAAGTTCACTAGTTATGAAGCCACATACACTTTGTTGGAAAGAACTTGTTGTGCCCTAACTTGGGTCGCTCAGAAGCTTAGGCATTACTTGTTGGCCTACACCATCTACCTCATAACCAGATTGGATCCTTTGAAGTACATATTCCAAAAGCCGATGCCCACGAGAAGGTTAACAAAATGGCAAATCCTGCTCACCGAGTTTGACATAGTCTATGTCACCCGCACAACAATGAAAGCTCAAGCTTTGGCGGATCACCTAGTTGAGAATCATGTTGATGATGAATATCAGCCTTTGAGTACTTACTTTCCGGATGAGGAAATAAATTCAGTTGAGGTAATTCCAGAAAACACCAATGCTTGGAAAATATTCTTCGATGGAGCTGTGAATGCAAAAGGTGTCGGGATTGGGGCAATTTTGATTTCACCCACTGGTCAGCACTATCCGGCCACAGCACTATCCGGCCACAACACTACCAATTATGAATCCTACATTATAGGCATGAACATGGCAATCTATCAGGATGTGGAAGAATTGTTAATCATGGGAGATTCTGACTTGATTATCCAACAAGCTCAAGGTGAATGGGAAACTTGGGATGTCAAGCTTCTTCCATACAGGCAGGATGAGGAAGATCTTAGAAAGCGGTTCAAATCCATCGAGTTTAGGTACATTCCTTGGTTTCATAATGAGTTAGTTGATGCACTAGCTAATTTGGCCTCGATGCTGCCATATCCAGGCAATGTCCACATTGGCCCATTGGAAATCCAAATCCGAGAAAGACATGGTTATTGCAATACAGTTGAGGTGGAACCAGATGTTCAGACATGGTATCATGATATCAAAAGATTCTTGAAAACAAAGGAATATCCCGAGAAAGCTAGTGGATATCAAAAGAGAACCATTAGAAGGCTCGCCAGTGGTTTCTTCTTGATCAGAGAAGTCTTGTATAAAAGGACTACAGATCTGAACCTTTTAAGATGCGTGGATGCCCAAGAGGCGGGAAGAATCATGAATGAAGTGCACGCAGGAGTGTGTGGACCCCATATGAATGTATATGTCCTTGCAAAGTAAGTCCTTCAGGCAGGTTATTACTAGTTGACTATGGAAAAGGATTGTTTCAGTTTCATTTGAAAGTGTCACCAGTCCAGTACAGGGTGACCGGATTCATGCACCGCCTTCAGAATTGCATCATATATCGGCACCATGGTCGTTCGTTGCTTGGGGTATGGATGTCATTGGACCAATCGAGCCGAAAGCTTCAAATGGGCACAAATTCATCTTAGTGGCCATTGACTATTTCACAAAGTGGGTTAAAGCAGTCACTCTCAAAGCCATCACCAAGAAAGTAGTGGTGGATTTTGTGCATTCCAACATGATCTGTCGTTTTAGTATTCCTAAAACTATCATTACGGACATTGCTGCAAATTTGAATAGTCACATGATAAGGGAGATATGTGAACAATTTAAGATCACACATCGAAATTCTACCCTTTATCGGCCCAAGGCTAATGGCGTTGTTGAAGCAGCGAACAAAAACATCAAGAAGATCCTCAGGAAGATGATCCAAAGTTCTAGGCAATGGCATGAAAAGTTGCCTTTTGCATTGTTGGGATATCGCATAACTCTGCGCATATCAGTTGGGGCAACACCTTATCTATTGGTTTATGGCACTGAAGCTGTAATGCTCGCAGAAGTTGAAATTACATCACTTCGAATCATCGTTGAAGCTGAGATTGAGGACAATGAATAGGTCAAGACCCGTCTAGAACAGTTAACCCTGATTGATGAAAAGCGGATGGCCGCAGTATGCCATGGGCAGTTGTATCAACAAAGAATGGCCCGTGCATACAACAAGAAAGTGCGACCTAGGAAATTTGAAGTAGGGTAACTCGTTTTGAGACGTATTCTCCCGCATCACAAGGAAGCAAAAGGAAGGTTCGCTCTAAACTGGAAGGGACCGTACATTATAAGAAAATTGTTTCCAAAAGGGGCATTGTACTTGGGAGACATGGAAGGAAATGACCCTAAAACAGTTGTCAATGCAGACACGGTCAAAAGGTATTACATTTAACCCGTCTATGATATAGATATTTTTCGATTGGGATGACAAAGGCTTTCGTTATCTCTACCTAAACACCGCTAACCTTTGTAAACCCTTTAAGCTGATTACTTTTCTTTGATTACCCTCTTTGGAACCCGAAGATGTTTGTAAAAAAAAGAAGAAGAAAATAAAAACCAAGTTCCCTAAACTACGTTGGACTTGATTCCGAAAGGATACGTAGGCAGCCTCTCTCTGGGGTTCAGTCACACCAAAACAAAAATCCACATTCCCCCCAAAGTTGAAACTGGGGCACAATTTTTAATGGTTCAGCGATGGTTCGCCTGAAAGGTTCCAAAGTTGTAATTCAATCCAAACTCTTTTTACCCTAAATCATGTTCAAAGTCCTTTTGATCAATTGGTAAAGAAGTTCGAAATGGGAGGATATTGTTTATTTGGATCTGATACAATCAAATAAGAGAAATAAAATGAGAGTCTTATTGGTGAAAACCCACACGGGCACCGTAAGGCGATGGTGAGCAGAGAAATTAAAAATGAGAGAGTCTAGTTAGTAAAAACTCACAAAGAGCACTATAAGGCGACGGTGAGAAGAGAAATGAGAGAGTTCAGTTGGTGAAAACCCACAAAGGGCGCCACTGATCGAAAAGGGAATCACTTACAACCATCGGCACTGATAGAGTCCTGGCAAGGTTTCTCGGTTTTGAGGTATGAGTTATGATGGATTTATGAGAGTTGTATGGTTTGCACAGATCGGGCATCCAGTCCAAGAAGCATGTCATGTCTATTGAAGTCTGCATGCACTCCAGATAAGTCCTTCTTTCTTTTCCCCAAAATGGATACTCCTCATTTAAATTCATCATCATGTCCGTTGTTTACTTTTCTTTGAATCTCTTTCGGTCTAATTCTCCTCCGAAACTAATATAAAGAAAATATGGCAAGATTAGTTTTACAGGGGTTTTTTCTAACAAAAAGCTAAAATTCAAGAAAGAGCACCCAGCCTCAGCAGGTGCATCAAGTCGATCTCGACTGGCCATGTTGGATGATGCTCCAGAGTCCAAACACTTGAAAATAAAGGAAATCAAAGTCAAGTGCCCACAAAGTCAAAATAAAATGAAAAGGCCAAGCCCCACGTGAGTTAACCATCATGGGGAATTTTGGAAAGTCAAGATCCCTGGGTTTAGAAATAAAATCAATTTCCAGAAAGCTAGCGAGCAATGGAGATTTTCATCGAAAGGGTTGGGCCGAGATCAAGTGATCAAAACATTCAAGGCCACAAAACCAACCACTGTTTCAAACTGACAAATTGTTCTTTGATTTGAAAACAAGAGAACAGGTGCAGTCCAAAACAACCTTGCAAGAAGCAGGTGCAATAAAAGTGAAGCACGCAGAAACCAAAATGGTTCTGCAACAAAAGTTAACCCGAAAAGGGAAGTCCTTTTTGAAACTCTTCATGCATTCTCCAAAATAAAATGAGGCAAATTAAAAAAAAAAAAAAAAGAAGAAGAAGAAGAAAAGAAGAAGAAAAAAAATTCAGAATCATGGTAGCTTAGGGTCTCCAATCACTAGCTACGTTTTTCCAACATAGGGTCTCATTCTCTAGTCGTTTCCAGCATAACCTGGTAACCTCTTCCAGTATAGGATCCCACTCCCTAGTTGATCCTCGGCATAACCCGAGGACCTTTACGGCATAACCTGATGACCTCCCCGGTATAACCCGAGGATCTTTTCCGGCATAACCCAATGACCTCCCCGGCATAACCCGAGGATCTTTCTGGCATAACTTGATGACCTCTCTGGCATAACCCGAGGAACTTTTCTGGCATAACCCGATGACTTTCCTAGCATAACCTGTGGACCTTTTCCGACATAACCTGATGACCTACCCGACATAACCCGAGGACCTTTCTGGCATAACTCAATGACTTTTCCGGCATAACACGTGGACCTTTCCATCATAACCTAATGACTTTTCCAGCATAATCTGAGGACCTTTCCGGCATAACCCGATGACCTCCCCAGCATAACCCGAGGACTTTTTCCAGCATAACCCGAGGACCTTTTTGGCAAAACCCGATGACTTTCCTGACATAACCCGTGGACCTTTTCGGCATAACCCGATGACTTTCCCGGCATAACCCGCGGACAATTTTCCTGGCATAACCCGTGGACCCTTTCCGGCATAACCCGAGGACTTTTTCGACATAACTCGGTCATTCTTCCAGCATAACCTAGTAATCTTCACAACTTAGGGCCTCCGATCCCCAGTTGATTTCATTTAAATATGGGGCTCCACTCCCTAATCTCTTTTCTCCCAAGGATATACAATCTTGATTTTATTGCTTTCAATAAAGAAGTAGTTTATATTTTGTTACAATAACTCACAAAAATTTTCTAGTGAAAATTGGGGTAAAACATTTCGTTTGTTTGTTTGTTTTTGGTGCCTAAACAGGTTTTTACCATAAGGCACGAGGTTTGAGATGACCAGAAAAAAAAGTCTCAATCCAAATAAAAGAAAAAAAACAAGAAAAAAATGAATTCTAAGGATAGAAGCGGAGAAAAGATGCAGACTGCTCAAGATATAATCGAAGTCACAAGCTTTGCATATCCCGCCGAGATCTGAAAGGCTGAAGAAGAATGAACCAGCGGTTGCAGCTAATGAGCATCAAGATTCAGATCAGAGTCTGCAGGAAGAACCAGCCAAGACTCAAGATCAAGCTTTAGAAGGTTTATAGATAGGAATCTTGTAACTCATAGTTGATAGGTTTAGCTAGCTTAACTTTTCATTTTTTATTTCGGTATAATAAGGAGCTCAGCAAGCAGAAACAGCAGCAATAGCAGTGAAATCACAGTTTTTCGGTAGTCCCAGCTACCAAAACTTCCAGAACTGCACTAACCTGATTCTTTTATAGCCAAGGATATGTAAGCAACCTCCGAAGCAGGGTTCGGTCAGACTTTTCCCAAAAGATGCTTCTCTGTGGAGTTTCAAATGGGCAAAAATTGCTCGTAATTGCTTATTCTATATTTGCCAGAAAACCCTTCATATTTCCGAGCAAAGAGGGGCAGATGTGAGCATGTGATTTTTGCCCTATTCAAAATACTCCTATAAAATCAAAGAAATAAAAATTTTCCCAATTATTTGCCATTTTATAGGATTTTGTTAATTGTTTGCATTTTTGTGCATTTAATTTTTATACAATCATGAAAAATTCCCCAAAAATGTCAAAAACATCATGCATTGCATTTAGATCTTGTTTTCATATTTTTAGGATTAATTAGTTAATTAATTGCTTTATTAAAATAAAAATCACAAAAATTGGCTCATTTTTACATTCTTAGATTTTAATTTTAGATTAGTAATTTTTCTCTTTTAATTTAGGATCAACTAATTGTTATAAATTTTATAGTTAGATAATTAGCTTAGTTTTACAAATTAGATTAATTTAGGATTTTAATTAAAGAAAAAAAAAAGAGAAAACATAGAAAAAGGAATAAGAAAAGAAATTGGAAAAGAAGATAAGCTCCTTATTCTATAAGTGAGAGAAACTTTTCCTTCTCACTAACTTGCAGAACATCTTCATCTCCTTAATTCATTAGCTATATGGCTACAGATATTAACCGCTATATCCCCCCTAAACCACCAAATAAGGGCATTCCCCCCAAAAAGAAGAAGTTAAAAGCTTCAAAGAAAAACTGGTCGAGGGAATACAATATTCTCTAACCATCACTGAAACCCCTACAATTATGGATACTACAACTAAGGTCCAAGGACCTTTTGTTATGCAAAATTGTCAAATGTTGATAGATGAAAACACAATTCAACTCTCAGAGGAAGATCAAGCACGGATATGTCAGCCCTGGAAATATTCTCTCATTATAAAGCTTATTGGTAAGAAAATCCAACACCATATCCTAAAAAAGAAAATCCAGGAAGCTTGGAAAATCATAGATAATTTCCCACTCATCGATTTGGGAGCAGACTACTACATAGCCAAATTTAATTGTGAAGAGCACATGATTAAAGTCCTAAATTCTGGCCCATGGTTCATATTTGGCTATTTCCTCTCCATTCAAAGATGGAAGCCAAACTTCATGGCAACAGAAGTTAAAAGCTCCCTTACTGCCATTTGGATCTGTCTGCCCCAATTGCCAACTGAGTTCTATGATGGAATCATCTTGGCAAAAATAGGAAATGCCATCGGTAAGTTACTAAAGGTTGATGCGTGCACCTCTTCCACTCTAAGGGGTCGCTATGCGCGATTATGCATAGAGCTTCCTCTGGAAGTTCCTGTAATTCCTTTCATCAACATTGGCCATCACAATGTGAGGGAGAAAATACCATATGCAAGCAATGTGGAAGATTAGGCCATGTGGCATTGAAATGTCTCTACGCTAAAACACCTCTAACATCAAACCACTCTATGGAAAATATTGCTGCTTCGCCTGAGGAGATGAACAACGACAAGGCAGTAAATGAGCTAGCATGGCAAACGATTAAGTTTCCTAAGAAGAAAAGGACC
The DNA here is from genome assembly GCF_000393655.2 of Nicotiana sylvestris. Lineage (NCBI taxonomy): Eukaryota > Viridiplantae > Streptophyta > Magnoliopsida > Solanales > Solanaceae > Nicotiana > Nicotiana sylvestris. Next base: position 37,906,939 of record NC_091059.1, read on the forward strand.
AATGGGAAAAATTCTGGAAGATAACAAAACTCAGGTATCCAAGCAAAATCTTTACATCCAATACCACGTACGTATCCCTCCCCTTCCCCTATTACCAAGTATATCCCCATTAACACTCAATCAGGAAATGGCAGTAAACCTATAACCAATGATTTCATTCTTCTCTAGAAAACCTAATGGACTGCAACAACAAATTTTCCACCTTGGTTAGTCCACCCACAAAAATAAAAATAAAGGAAAATTATTTACAAAGCCCTAATAATTCTCCTAAGTTAAATGGTGTCATTAACGTGTCCTTACCTAGTTCTTCTAGTAACAACGTGGCTGATATGGAGGTCACCATTATAAACAACATGCAAACTCTTAATAACGCTTCTAATCAAAGTATAATAGATAACACGACTACTAATATCAATATTACCCAAAATACTTTAAACAATCATTCTGATAAACTTACTCCTAATCCTTGTCTCATAAGAAATAATCCCACTAACCGCTGCATGGCAAGAGAACTGACCCCACAACACTTGTACCACATGCCCCCACCCCCAAGCCAAATGGCCAATAACGAACACCACGTGCCTATCCCTTCTGATGCACCAAATCCCCTTAAAATCTATTCTCCTGCATGCAAAGAACGCATACAAATAGATTCAATCATTAGCACCCTAGATAGCCAAACTACTACCAAAACCCTTCTATCTCCCTTTGTGCAATACACCACAACAAATATAAATCACCCCCTAAACAATAAAAATACCAAGAATCCCACTAGCTCAAAGAAGGAGGTACAGTCTTGTCCAAATTCTAAGACATCAAAGAGCTCACTCAATGGAAAATCTACCCCCAAATGTGAACAACCCTCAGGGAAACCAAACAGTGTTCTTCATCCAACCACCACTCCCTCAAGATCATCAACCCCTTTCGTGGATAGAACAGGCACTCACGGGTTATGCAATATCATTCAACATGATACTAGATGGCCAAGACACTGTGATAATCCTCCAGAACTTCCACTTCCTAGAACTACTTGTCAGCAAGGGAATGCACATGGCCATGAGCAACTATCACAACCATGTATGGTTGACCAATACACTTCAACCTTTGGCACCTAACTTGAATGCTCTGCAAGCTCAAGCCATGAGGAACCAGTGGAATCTCCCCCAGAACATGAACCTGGATCTCCCATTCTTTCCCCTAGGGGAGATTCAAAACTTGAACCCAATATTCATGCCATGGGCAGCAGCTCCCCATTTTCAACAGAACCAAGCCCAAACAGCCCCACCAGCAAACAACCCACCTGCACAAGCAATGAATCCCAATGTGCAAGAACACATAGAGCCTCTGGTAGAGAATGTAGAAGAAATCAAGTTACTAGGGTCGGAAGAGATAATAGAATTCTCAAGTCTAAACGATGTAAAGGTCTATCTCTTCAGGGAAATGCAAGAGAAGAGATATGTGCTCAATTGCCCTCCACCATTATACAAGTCTCAATGGACATCAGACCCCCTTAGGATTCCACAGTTGGAAGCCATGCAATGATACTAGTTCCTTCCATGAGAAGGAATCCAGTGCTCTAGGCAAGAATGGAGAGCAACCCATTCAACAACCATGTATTAATGATGTATAGGCCCACTAGTATTATCATTTGGAATATTCGTGGTGGCAACAATGAAAATTTTCGTCTCAACTTTAGGGAGATGGTTGATACTCACAAACCCTACATAGTTACCTTGTTAGAAACTCGAATGGAAAATCATACAACCCTTCTTAATTATTTTCCCTTCACAAATATGGTCGAAGTGTCAGCTGAGAGCCAAGCTGTGGGTATGGTCATCCTGTGGGATGCTAGCATTGTGAAGGTGTATAATTTTGTTTGGAGAAATCAAGAAATCCACGCCAACATAGAGGTAACTCCCTTTAACTCTGTTTGGTTATTTTCTTCCGTTTATACAAGTACTACCCTAGGAAATAGATGTACACTCTAGGAAAATATAGAAAAAATCCATTTAAACAACCCCAAACCTTGGCTTCTTGGGGTAGATTTTAACGATATTTTTTGTGCTTGTGACAAATTTGGAGGGAATCCTATAAACCGTAGAAGAAGTAATACAATGTGGAACAGTATCAACGAATGTAACCTCCTAGACCTAGGTTATAAAGGTTCTAAATATACTTGGACTAATAATAGGAAAAAATCTAGAGGCCTTATAATGGAAAGATTAGACAGAGCTTTTGTGAATAATGCTTGGCTTTCTATTCTTCCTAAAGCTATGGTCACTCATTTGCCTAGAACACACTCCAACCATAGCCCGTTATTAGTAGCTTTAAATCCTAGTAATATAAATTTCTCCAATAAACCGTTTAGACTAGAGAATATTTGGTGTAGGCATCCGGACTTTATCAACATTGTTAAAAAATGTTGGTCCAACAAGGGACTACCTGAAGCTCAAGCTTCTTTTAAAAACATGGTAGTGGACTGGAAAAACGATACTTTTGGTGACATCTTCAAAAAGAAAAAAATCATTTTGGCCCGACTAAATAGTATCCAAACCTCCCCCGCTTACCACAAAAGTTTCTTCCTACAAGACCTTGAATCTAAGCTTCAATTAGAGTTTAATAATATCTTGAAAATGGAGCAAGACTTTTGGAAATTAAGATCAAGGATCTCTTGGTTGAATGATGGAGATGAAAATACAAGGTTCTACCATATTATGGCCTCAAATCATAAGCGTAGTAATGCTACCATGTTTTTTAAAAACTCCAATGGTGATTGGATAACTGACCCCCCTTCCATCTTAAGCCATACCCTAGACTTCTTTAGGAATGCTTTCATGACTTCAAAAACCTCCTCGACACTTTAGGGGATTCTTCAAGCCAAAACAAAATTGATCTTGCAAGTCTAGACAAGGCTTTAACAAAACAGAAAATCATAAATGTAGTTTTTTCATTCAAACCCTTGAAGCACCGGGGCCGGACGGAATACAACCTTTCTTTTATCAAAATTACTGGGGTATCATTCAGAACTCAGTAGATTACAGGGTTTTTGATACTTAAAATTTGCCTAGTAATATAAATAAGACCTACATTTGCCTAATCCCGAAATTTGCCAATGCAAATAACCTGAAAAAATTTAGGCCAACTGGTCTTTGCAATACGTCCTACAAAATTATTACGAATATTATTGCAAACAGGATTAAGCCTTTTTACCCTACCTCATTATCCCCCTCCAATCTATCTTCATTAAAAATAGGAGAGCTAGTGACAATGCAATTATTTTCCAAGATATTATGAATAATCTTCGTAAATATAAAAAATCAACCCCTGATATGTTTATTAAAATTGACCTGGAAAAGGCTTTCGATAGACTAGAGTGGTCTTTTGTCAACAGAACTCTTAGGTTCTTTAATTTCCCCCAAAAAGTTAGTAAGTTGATTATGCATTGTATCACTACCAGCTCTATGGGTATCCTAGTTAACGGGGCAACTACTGAATTTTTTAGTCCTAATAGGGGTATCCGCCAAGGTGACCCCCTTTCACCTTATATATTCATCCTTTGCATAGAATTGCTATCTAAACTCATCAATTAGCAAACAGATATTCTAAATTGGGATCCCATTAAAATCTCTCAAAAAGGCCCGTTTTTTTTCATGTCTTATTTGCGGATGATATAACTCTAATGGGTAAGGCAAACAAAAAAACTAGTCATTGCATAAAGGCTAGTATGGATTTTTTCTGCTCCCAATCAGGTTTATCAATCAACTACACTAAGTCCAAAATTATCCTCCGAAAATTTAGTCCTCCACAAACCTCCTCCTACTTGTCGAACCTTTTTGGAATGAAAGTTACTCATGATTTTGGAAACTACCTAGGCTTCCCAATGTTGAACCATAGTCCAAAACCAAGAGATTTCCAATTCATAATTGACAAGCTCCATAGCAAAATGTCCCATTGGAAATGCTCCTTTCTAAATATAGTCGGTCGTGCAACTCTAGCTGCTAGCACTCTAAATTCCATCCTCTCATACTCCATGCAATACACTTATCTTCCTAATAAAATACTTAAACAAATTGACAAGATTCAGAGGGTTATTTGGGAAAGTACTAACACTATTAAAAAATTCCATTTAGTGAAGTGGAATCTCGTCACCAAGAGTAAGCAAGAAAGAGGCCTTGGTATCCAAAAAGCTTCCTCCAAAAATATTTAAACACTCCTTGGACTAAGCTCATCTCCTATAAATATGCTAATAAAAAAACAATCAATACTTCCTCCTTTATTTGGAAATCCATCCTTAAGGGATGGAATTTTTGCAATCATGGTATCTTGTGGCATCCTCACTCAAATTCAAATATGAACATTTTGTCTTCAAATTGTATCCATGATTTGAGTTCTCTGAGGAAGAATTTATATGGTCCAATTGATAAAAAAGATCTTAATATCCCCATAAAGGATATTATAATTGATGGCAAGTGGAACCTTTCTAATATCTCCTTTGATATTCCTAATACCCTTATGAAAAACATTATGGCTACCCCTATACCTAATAAGTTTACTAAAAAAGATACTATGACATGAGGTATTACCTCTAGTGGTCTTTTCACACCAAATCCTGCTACTCCCTCATCAATCCTTCTTTCCCTCCCAAACTAGATTTTGAATGGATTTGGAATCTTTAATGCCCAAACAAAATCAAGTTCTTCTTCTGGAAATGTTTGCATAATCATATACCTTGCAGAGCCTACTTATCCCACGTTGGTATGAATATTGATAAGGTTTACACCATCTGTAGAATTAATGTGGAAAGTGCTGAACATATCTTCCTCGACTGCCCGATCACTAATTCTTGTTGGGAACAATTAGGTATAAAAAATCTTTATTTAAAAGATGGAAATCACTAGCTTTTGAGATTAAAGAAAATTTTTATTCAAACAAGCCTCTACTCAAATAACTGGAAGACCATCCTTCCTTTTGCCATTTGGAATATTTGGAAAAATAGAAACAACAATAATTTGAACAACCTTAGTAATAAGGTATGTCGCATGGTCATCCTCCAACAAGCCTAGGAATATAATTTCTTTACAGAAAAGAATCCCTTCAAGGATCACAGGGTTCAAGTTAAGATCAATTGTAACAGACCTCCGACAAATACAATCAAACTCAATATTGAAGGAGCCTTCTTCAAAACTACTTTGGAAGCTGGACTGGGTGGAGTTTTCAGGAACAAAGATGGTGACTGGATTTTTGGATACTGCAGATTAGCTTATGCATCCTCAGTCATGCATTGTGAGCTAATGGCTCTACATGAAGAACTAAAGATTGCTAAACATCTTGATGTTCGTAATATCGAAATTGAGACTGATTCAACGGATAGTATATTGATTCTTAATGAAAATAACCCTAACCTTTCAAATCTAATTTTGGAATGCAGGTTGTTAATGCACCAGTTGAAGCACCCAATCCTAAGGCATAACTTCAGGGAAGGAAATGAAATAGCCCACCTCTTGGCAAAGGAAGCACTAAAGAATTTCAAAGTTCCAAGATGTGTTCATCATGCATGTCCACGTTGTTTTGTTGAACATCAATTGCTAAAGGACAAGCAAGGTTTCAGTTTTAAGTTAAAGTATGTTAGTACTAGTGTTTGTGAAAAACTAGCCAAGTGTCACGACCCTAACCCTGAACCAGGTTGTGATGGCGCCTCTCGTGAAGACAAGGCCAGCCAGTTCAACCCAACTCAACTTTTAAAGCAGTTAATCATCATAAAAATAGTCCAAACATGATTTAAACAATACAGAATAGCGGAAATATCGATAACAATGCGGAAAGTTCAAACTCGACACAGCCCTAACCGGGGTGTCACAAGTCACGGGCATCTCTAAACCATAATATAATCTGCTAAAGTCATAAACTACTACAAGTGTTTGAAAGGAAATAGAAATTATAGAGAAGTAGAGACACGGGGATGCGGACGTCAATAGCTACCTCGTAGTCTCCGAAAACCACCTAGAACTGGAGGAATCAGCACTCATCAGTGGTACCAGCTACGCCTGAATCTGTACACAAGGTGCAGGGAGTAAAGTGAGTACTCCAACTCAGTGAGTAACAAATGTAAATAATGACTGAAAGTAAGAAAACACGTAAAATATAAGGCATTCTATACTGAAGCAGTAAAAAATCACTTAAAAACAGTAAAACAGTGAAAAGTCAAGTAAAATCCATTTTCAACAAGTAAAACAAGTACTTGATAGGTAAGTAAACAAATAGAAGTTCTCCCCTCGGGCACAGTTTCAACAAATCTGCCCCTCGGACAACATCTCAGAACAGTACTAGCCCCTCGGGCTCAATCTCAGAACAATATCAGCTCCTCGGGCTCAATCTCACATCATAATGGGTACCCGCGCTCACTGGAGGTGTACAGACTCCGGGAGGGGCTCCTTACGGCCCAAGCGCAATAACAAGTCATCTCATGGCATCAAATCTAGGCCATCGGCCTCATATCTATAAAGCCACCTCGTGGCATATATATGTATCTCAGGCCCTCGGCCTCATATCAGTATTAGTATATCCTCACAACTAGGCCCTCGGCCTTAATCAGTCTGAAAATCATCACAAGCCCCTCAGGCAATAGTAATACAGTATTTCTCAGCCTAAAACATCATTTAAAATATCATTTAAGCCTCAAAACTGAGTAAAAATGGCTGAGTAGTATCAGTGGAAAATAACATAGCTTAGTTCAAGTAATAAGTCAAAACAATGAGGAAATAGTAATAAAAACCCCAGAAGGGTTTAAATAGTTGGCGTGAAGCCCAAATATGGCAATCAACCCAAATCATGATGATAGCAAATAAGTTTTAGTCAAATACGCGGTAAAATCATCAATTGGGATGAACCAAGTCACAATCCCCAATAGTGCACGACCCCACGCTCGTCATCAAGCATGTGTCTCACCTCAATATAGCACTACGACATGCAATCCGGGGTTTAAAACCCTCAGAGCATTATTTGCAATCATTACTTACCTCGAACCGGCTAAATCTCTAGCTTGTGATGCCTTTGCCCCTCGAATTGGCCTCCACACGCGTCGAATCTATCCAAAATCAGAAAGAGTACGTCAACATATGCCAAGGGAACAAAGCCCAAGCGAAAACAATCAATAAAGGGCACAAATCCCGAAATTACCAAAACCCGACCCCTGGGCCCACTTCTCGAAAATCAGAAATTTTCACATCAATAGATTCCTTATCTCCCCACGAGTTCATACATATCAAAAGTTCTCAAATCCGACTCCAAATAGTCCTTCAAATCCACAATTAAAGGCATAAGTTCTCAAGCCCTAGTTTCCCCAATTTTAACCTTTTAATCCTTTAATTACAGCCTTAATCCATGAAATTCTACCATAGAAATGTGTTTTAGGTCCAAAATCCTTACCTTGACGAAGTTCCCTTGAAATCCCTCTTCCAAATCGTCCAAAAGCTCTCAAGCTGAAGTCAAAAATGGTTAAATAACCCAAAATTCGCGAAGGGCTCTTTTAATTCATCTGCCCAGGCCTTTCCGCATCTGCGGTACAATGCCCGCTTCTGCGGTACCGCATATGCGGCCAAACCACCGCTTCTGCGGTCTTTCACTTAAAACCCAACACCGCACATGCGATAGGACTTTCGCATCTGCGGCTTCGCAGATGCAGCCATCTTGACCGCTTCTACGGTATCTGCTCGCCAGTCCCATTTGGCATCTGCGGCATCGCACCTGCGGTCCCTAATACGCAGGTGCGGAAATACCAGAAGTAGAAAATTTGCAGCTTCCACAAACATCCAACTTCTCCGTCAACCATCCGAAATCACCCCGAAGCCCCCGGGACCTCAACCAAAAGCACAAACATAACCCAATACCATATTCAAACTTGTTCCAATCATCAAAACGCCTCAAACAACATCAAATCTACCAAAACACATCGGATTCAAGCCTAAGTTTCTAAAATCTTCCAAAATACGCTTTTGAAAACTCAACCAAACCACGTCCGAATAACCTTAAATTTTACACACACATCCAAAATGACACGATGAAGCTACTGCAACTCTCAGAATTCCATTCCGACCCCTATATCAAAATCTCGCCTAACAACCGTAAATCGCCAAAATATCAACTTCACCAATTCAAGCCTAATTCTACTCCGAACCTCCAAAACCCATTCCGATCACGCTTCTAAGTCACAAATTACCTCCCGAAGCTAACCGAATCATCGGAACTCACTTCCGAGCCTTCTAACACATAAGTCAACATCCGATTGACTTTTCCAACTTAAGCCTTCTTAAAAGAGACTAAGCGTCTCAAACTTCACCAAACTCATTCCGGACTCGATCCGACCAACCCGATACCACAAAAACACGGATAACGAAGCAAAAAGAAGCTGAAATGGGGAAAACGGAGCGTTAACTCATGAGACGACCGGTCGGGTCATCACATCCTCCCCAACTTAAACAAACGCTCGTCCTCGAACGAGTAAAGAAACATACCTAAAGCCTCAAACAAGTAAGGATATCTGCTCCGCATCTCTCGCTCGGTCTCCCAGGTAGCCTGCTCCACGGGCCGACCTTTCACTGCACTTTCACTGAAGCTATATCCTTTGACCTCAACTTCCGAACCTGACGACCCAAAATAGCCACTGGCTCCACATCATGGGTCAAATCATCATCCAACTGAACCGTGCTGAAATCCAGAACATGAGACGGATCCCCAATATACTTCTGGATAATAGAAACACGAAATACCGGATGCACACTCGACAAGCTGGGTGGAAAAGCAAGCTCATAAGCCACCTCCCTAATCCTCCGAAGCACCTCAAAAGGCCCAATGAACCGAGGACTCAATTTCCCTTTCTTCCCAAATCTCATAACACCCTTCATGGGTAAAACCTTCAACAGAACCTTCTCGCCAACTATGTAAGACACATCTCGAACCTTCCTATCAGCATAACTCTTTTGCCTCGACTGCGCTGTACGAAGCCTCTCCTGAATCACCTTCACTTTCTCCAAGGAATCTTGCACCAAATCAGTCACTAATAGCCTAGCCTCACCGGGCTCAAACCAACCAACTAGAGATCTACACCACCTCCCTACAAAGCCACATATGGAGCCATCTGAATACTCGACTGGTAGTTGTTGCTATAAGCAAACTCTGCAAGTGGTAGAAACTCATCCCATGATCCTCCAAAATCAATGACACAAGCATGCAGCATGTCCTCCAATATCTGAATAGTACGCTCGGACTGCCCGTCCGTCTGAGGATGAAAAGTTGTGCTCAACTCTACCTGAGTACCCAACTCTCTCTGCACGGCCCTCCAAAACTACAAAGTAAACTGAGTACTTCTGTCTGAAATGATGGAAACTAGGATACCATGCAAGCGAACAATCTCTCGAATATAGATCCCTACCAACCGCTCTGAAGAATAGGTAGTACACACAGGAATGAAGTGCACGGACTTGGTCAGCCGATCCACAATCACCCAAATAGCATTGAACTTCTTCAAAGTCCGTGGAAGTTCCACAACAAAGTCCATAGTGATTCTCTCCCACTTCCACTCAGGAATATCCATTTGCTATAGCAAGCCACCTGGCCTCTGATGCTCATATTTCACCTGCTGACAATTGAGACACCGAGCTACAAATCCTACAATATCTTTCTTCATTCTTCTCCACCAATAGTGTTGCCTCAAATCCTGATACATCTTCGCAGCACCCAGATGAATGGAATACCGCGAGCTATGGGCCTCCTCCAGAATCAACTCCCGAAGCCCATACACATTGGGTACGCAAATCCGGCCTTGCATCCTCAACACCTCATCATCGTCGATGGTCACATCTCTGGCATTATCATGCTGAACTCTGTCCTTAAGGACTAGCAAATGCAGATCATCGTACTGGCGCTCTCTGATGCGATCATATAAGGAAGACTGAGATACCACACAAGCCAATACCAGACTGGGCTCCGAAATATCTAATCTCACAAACCGATTGGCCAAGGCCTGAACATCAACTGCAAGAGCCTTTCCCTAACTGGAATATATACCAAACTCCCCATACTCACTACCTTTCGGCTCAAAGCATCGGCCACCACATTGGCCTTTCCCGGATGGTACAATATAGTGATATCATAATCCTTAAGCAACTCCAACCATATGCGTTGCCTCAAATTAAGATCCTTTTGCTTGAACAAATGTTGAAGACTACGATGATCAATGAACACCTCACAAGATACGCCATACAAGTAGTGCCTCCAAATCTTCAATGCATGAACTATGGCAGCCAACTCCAAATCATGAACGGGGTAGTTTTTCTCATGGGGCTTCAACTGACGAGAAGCATAAGCAATAATTCTACCCTCTTGCATCAACACACAACCAATCCCAACTCTCGAAGCATCACAATACACGGTATATGAACCTGAAGCTGATGGCAAAACCAACACTGGAGCTGTGGTCAATGCTGTCTTGATCTTTTGGAAGCTCTCCTCACACTCGTCTGACCATACAAATGGAGCACCCTTCTGAGTCAACTTGGTCAAGGGTGATGCGATAGATGAGAATCCCTGAACAAATCGACGATAATAGTCTGCCAAACCAAGAAAACTACGAATCTCTGTAGTTGAGGACGGTCTAGGCCAACTCTAAACCGTCTCTATCTTCTTTGGATCAACTTGAATACCCTCACTGGACACCACGTGCCCCAAGAAAGCCACGGAACCAAGCCAAAACTCACACTTGGAGAATTTTGCATAAAGCTTCTCCTCCCCCAATCTCTGTAATACAACTCTCAAATGCTCCGCGTGCTCCTCCTAACTACGCGAATACACCAGAATATCATCAATGAAGACTATGATGAATGAATCGAGATAAGGCCGGAACACACTGTTCATCAAATGCATGAACGCTACTGGGCATTGGTCAACCCAAAAGACATCACTAAGAACTAATAGTGACCATATCGAGTCCTGAAGGTCGTCTTAAGAATATCTAACTCCCTGATCTTCAACTGGTGGTAACCTGAACGGAGATCAATCTTGGAGAACACTCTCACTCCCTGAAGCTGATCAAATAAATCATCAATGCGAGGCAAAGGATACTTGTTCTTAATTGTTACCTTGTTCAATTGCCTATAATCAATGCACATTCTCATTGTGCCATCCTTCTTCTTCACAAATAGAACCTGTGCACCCTAAGGTGACACACTAGGCCGAATGAACCCCTTATCTAGGAGCTCCTGAAGTTGCTCCTTCAATTCCTTCAACTCCGTTGGTGCCATACGATATGGCGGAATAGAAATGGGTTGAGTGCCCGGCACCAGGTCAATACCAAAATCAATATCCCTGTCCGGTGGCATGCCCGCAGGTCTGCAAGAAACACATCGGGAAAATCCCTCACAACTGGAACTGAATCAATACTGGGAGTCTCAACTCCGACATCCTTCACAAACACTAGGTATGAAAGACAACCCTTCCCAACCATACGCTAGGCTCTCAAGAAAGAGATCACTCTACTAGGAACATAATCAGTGACACCTCGCCACTTGATCCGTGGCACACCCGGCATAGCCAATGTGACTGTCTTAGCATGATAGTCCAGAATAGCATGACACGGAGATAACCAATCCATGCCCAAAATGACATCAAAATCCACCATGATCAATAGTAATAGATCTACTCGGGTCTTCAGACCCCCAATAGTCACCGCACATGACCGGTACACACGGTTTACAACAACAGTATCACCCACCGGGGTAGATACATGAACAGGTAAAGCAAGAAGCTCACGGGGTGTACCTAAATAACGAGCAAAGTATGGTAACACATAAGAAAAGATGGAACCGGGATCAAATAATACAGAGGCATCTCTATGGCAGACTGAAACAATACCTATAATGACAACATCTGAAGCAATAGCATCTGGTCTGGCTAGGATGGCATAGAAACGGGACTGACCGCCCCCTGATCGACCTCCCCCTCTGGGGAAACCCCTAGCTGACTAACCTCTACCCCTAGCTAGCTGAGCGGGTGGTGGTGAAGAAACTGGCGCTGAAGCTGAAGATTGACCCCTCTGCTGGGACGAACTAGCAACACGACGAGGACACTGCCTCCACATGTGGCCCATCTCGCCACGCTTATAACAACTCTCAGGTACTGGAGAAGGGGATGAAGGGAACCCCTTGCACCAGAGTGACTAGCTGATGCACTCGGCATAGAAGAACCCTGAACCGATGGGGCACGAGATGAACTCTGAGCTGGAAGGGCACTGAGTGAGGACTGGCCCTGTTGAGATCCATGATAACCATGACCCGAAGATGCCCCCCAATAACCTGGGCAAGCTGACTGAGCAGGCTTGAATGAACGGCCTCTACTATGTTGGAACTTACCCTCGAAGGAGCACCACTATAGCTGCCAGATCCTCGAGGCCTCTTGGCCTCCCTCTACTCTTGCTCCTAACGGCGAACAGTCTCAATCTCACGGGCGATATCAACAACCTCCTCGAAGGTAGCACCAGTCACCCTCTCCCTGGTCATAAGAATATGAGGTGATAAGTAAGACCATCAACAAATCTCCTGATCCTCTTTCGATATGTCGGAACCATCTAGATGGCATGATGAGCCAACTCAGAAAACCTTAACTCATGCTGTGACACAGTCATATCCCCCTGTCATATCCACTCAAACTGTTTACGCAGCTCCTCTTTGCGGGACTGCGACACATACTTTTCCAGGAAGAGAACGGAGAACTGCTACCAAGTAAGGGGCGCTACACCAACAGGCCTACGCCTCTCAAAATCCTCCCACCAAGTAAAAGCAGTTCCTAAAAACTGATAGGTGGTAAAAGCGACCCCGCTAGTCTCCAGAATACCGGCATTACGAAGCATCCTCTAACACTTATCCAAAAAGCCCTGGGCATCCTCTCCCTCTACGCCACTGAAGGTCGGAGGCTGTAATCTACCAAACCTCTCCAATCTACGTTATTCATCCTCCGGCATGACAGGAACCACATGGTCCTGAGCAGTTGCGACCGGCTGGGCTGGATGCCCGGCATCTGAAGTCCCTACACTACCTGCTCAGGTGTACTAGCGGCGGGAGTCTGATTGCCTCCCCGGCCTGTGAAGTATTTGCGGCTGTAGTGACTGAAACTGCTTGAGCCAGGCCAGTGCAAACTGATAAGATCTATGCCAAGGCCTCTTGAAGACCCAGAATCACGATGGGCATAACTGGTGCCTGAACGGGTACTGCTGGAGCATCCATAGCTAGAGCCTGATCATGAGCTGGGGCAGCTGGTGGATCAACAGGTTCTGCCCTCGCTCTGCCTCTGTCACGACCACGACTGCATCCTCGGCCTCTCGTGGTCTCAACTGGTGGCACTGGTGGTCGTCCACCTTGCCTGGTAGCGCGTGTCCTCACCATATGTGAGAGAATGGAATAACAGAAGTTTAGTACTCGGATCAACAAGTTCGCACGACAAGAATTTTAAGAATATGAAGTTTTTCCTAAAGGTTCTGCAGCCTCTCGAGGATAGATACAGACGTCTCTGTACCGATCCGCAAGACTCTACTAACCTGCTCATGACTTGTGTCACAGGGAGTAAAGTGAATACTCCAACTTAGTGAGTAACAAATGTAAATAATGACTGAAAGTAAGAAAACACGTAAAACACAAAGCATTCTATACTGAAGCAGGAAAAAAATCACTTAAAAACAGTAAAACAGTGAAGAGTCAAGTAAAATCCATTTTCAACAAGTAAAACAAGTACTTGACAGGTAAGTAAACAAATAGAAGTTCGCCCCTCGGGCATAGTATCAACAAATCTGCCTCTCGTGCAACATCTTAGAACAGTACCAGCTCCTCGGGTTCAATCCCACATCACAATAGGTGTCCGTGCTCACTAGGGGTATATAGACACCGGGAGGGGCCTCTTACGGCCCAAGCTCAATAACAAGCCATCTCGGGGCATCAAATCTAGGCCCTAGGCCTCATATCAATAAAGACACCTCGTGGCATATATATGTATCTCAGGCCCTCGGCCTCATATCAGTATCAGTGTATCCTCACAACTAGGCCCTCGGCCTTACTCAGTCCAAAAATCATCACAAGCCCCTCGGGCAATAGTAAAACAGTATTTCTCAGCTCAAAACATCATTTAAAATATCATTTAAGCCTCAAAACTGAGTAAAAATGGCTGAGTAGTAAATCAGTGGAAAATAACATAACTGATTCAAGTAATAAGTCAAAAATAGTGAGGAAATAGTAATAAAAATCCCCAAAGGGTTCAAATAGTTGGCATGAAGCCCAAATATGGCAATCAGCCCAAATCATGATGATAGCAAATAAGTTTCAGTCAAATACACAGTAAAATAATCAATCGGGACGGACCAAGTCACAATCCCCAATAGTGCACGACCTCACACTTGTCATCAATCGTGTGTCTCACCTCAATATAGCACTACGATGTGCAATCCGGGGTTTCAAACCCTCAGAGCATCATTTACAATCATTACTCACCTCGAACCAGCTAAATATCTAGCTCGCAACGCCTTTTCCCCTTGAATCGGCCTCCACGCGTGTCGAATCTATCCAAAATCAGAACGAGTATGTCAACATATGCCAAGGGAACAAAGCCCAAGCAAAAACAATCAACAAAGGGCACAAATCCCGAAATTACCAAAACCTGACCCCCGGGCCCACTTCCCAAAAATTAGAAATTTTCACATCAATAGATTCCTTATCTCCCCACGAGTTCATACATATTAAAATTTTTCAAATCCGACTCCAAATGGTCCTTCAAATCCACAATTAAAGGCCTAAGTTCTCAAGCCTTAGTTTCCCCAATTTTAACCTTTTAATTCCTTTAATTACAGCCTTAACCAATGAAATTCTACCATAGAAATGTGTTTTAAGTCCAAAATACTTACCTAAACAAAGTTCCCTTGAAATCCCTCTTCCAAATCGTCCAAAAGCTCTCAAACCGAAGTAAAAAATGGTGAAATAACCCAAAATTCGCGAAGGGCTCTTTTAATTCATCTACCTAGGCCTTTCCGCATCTGCGGTACAATGCCCGCTTCTGCGGTACCGCATATGCGGCCAAACCACCGCTTCCGCGGTCCTTCACTTAAAACCCAACATCGCACCTGCGATAGGACTTCCGCATCTGCGGCTTCGCAGATGCGGCCATCTTGACCGCTTCTGCGGTATCTGATCTTCAGCCCCATTTCGCATCTGCGACTTCCTCCCTCACACCTGCGGCATCGCACCTGCGGTCCCCAATCCGCAGGTGCGAAAATACTAGAAGCAGAAAATCTGCAGCTTCCACAAACATCCAACTTCTCCGTCAACCATCCGAAATTACCCCGAGGCCCCCGAGACCTCAACCAAAAGCACAAACGTAACCCAATACCTTATTCAAACTTTTTCCAATCATCAAAATGCCTCAAACAACATCAAATCTACCAAATCACATTGGATTCAAGCCTAAGTTTCTAAAATCTTCCGAAATACGCTTTTGATCAAAAACCAACCAAACCACGTCCGAATAACCTGAAATTTTACACGCACATCCCAAATGACACGACGAAGCTACTGCAACTCTCAGAATTCCATTTTGACCCTTATATCAAAATCTCGCCTAACAACCGGAAATCGCCAAAATATCAACTTCGCTAGCCTAATTCTATTGAACCTCCAAAACCCATTCCTATCACGCTCCTAAGTCACAAATCACCTCCTGAAGCTAACTGAACCATTATAACTCACTTCCGAGCCTTCTAACACATAAGTTAACATCCGGTTGACTTTTTCAACTTAAGCATTCTTAAAAGAGACTAAATATCTCAAACTTCACCAAACTCATTCCGGACTCGATCCGACCAACCCGATACCACAAAAATACAGATAACGAAGCATAAAGAAGTTGAAATGGGAAAAACGGAGCGGTAACTCATGAGACGACCGGCCGGGTCGTCACACCAAGTTTGGTAATGAAAATGTCTTACGGGACTATGTAAGAACTATGTAATATTTGTGGTAGTAATATAATATTATCGTTTGTGTTCAAAAAAAAAATTGGAAAAGAAAAGGGGGATTTAATTTGAAATTGGTCCCAGCCTTAATACCCAAACTAGTCCCAAGCCAAACCCCAAATAACCACCCTTACCCGGTCCAAGCCCCCTAATAAACCAAAAGACCCCGTTTTCCATCTTTTATCACAGCCGTTTGATTCATGTGACCCAATGGCTCGGAACTCAACCCCAATTTAATATATATGTGTTCGAAAAGCCACAGACCCCCTGTTGACGCCCCCTTTTTCCCTCCTAAAAGAAGGCGAAATCGGGTTTACGACATTATGGACAAAACAACTCTTATTCCCCTTTCGAGGAATCGGGATATGAAATTTGAAGAGTCGCCACCTAATGATTATAGTGCATTAGGACACTTAAAAAAAGAGGATTTTGAAAGATAAACCAGAGTTCGGGTAAGGGCTTGAGATTATCTCGAGGGGAAGGTGTTAGGCACCCCTCAAGATCCACTAGTGTGGTTCCCGACCGTGCTTAATTATGACTTTAAGAAGAGTAGGAATAAACAAGCAAAGTTTGCACATAACAAGTTGAAAAATTTTGAAAGAAGAAAGACACAAGTGATTTTAAAAGGAGAAAGTTTAGTTGAAGAAACATTAATTAAAGAAAACATCAATAACTAAAGAAGGAGAAAAGGGGTCCTAGGTTTAAATATAATATGAATCAGTTTGGTGCAATACCCAGCAATCATTCTCGCACGAGATATTAGCGCACCGTCATCATCTCCATATTCTACCCTTCCCGCCCCGTAAAGGTTAATTAAACGTGTGGATTGGTCGCGAGTGCTTATTGCGTGCTATTACCCGTCCCGTCCTATAAGTCCTAGAGGGTATTTAGGACCATTATTCCTATAAGGTAAGGACTAGGTTGAACCCTTAGGTTTGAAGGTCAAAATACTAGGCGACATACAAAACAAATAAGACTTCATGTAAGGGATCACATAAAGGCATGTAAGAGGCTCATATGTCCCTCCACGGATAGACATATAATTAGCACGGCTCAATCACATTTAAGGTCTAAAGAAATGAGAGTTAAAAGCAGGAATATTAAAGATAGGTTTTGGCAGAAATCAAAAAGTTTGATCGAAATTTTCAGAAGTATAACTAAAAAATGGCAGTAGGTATATAATAGTTTAGGAATTAGTAAAAGACATATTGAAACACTTTCAAAATATAGTAATGATGTAGTAAAATAGCACGATTCTGGACAAGCAAACAACCCAGTAGAAGACATGATAAAACATATGTCTGATTCCGAGAGTATGTCAAAATGGGACTGGAGTTTTAACAGAAATCAGAGTAATCCTCAGCGAGGCAAACAAGGAATGGAGTTCAGTAGTTTAAGAAAGAGACGGAGTAGTCTGAAAACTTGGCAAAACAAAATCAATCAATTTTATTAGGCCTAAAGCTTGCCTAGGCGTCGTATGTATTGCCTACTTGAAAGGTGAGCATGCATATTAATCCAGTTTTAAGGAGAGGAGGCATAGTTCATCAGACTTATGTTGTTAAATTAGACAAATTAGTGAGGCGTTCAGCAATTGCAACTCAAACGAAGATCCTAAGTAACATGATGTCTAATGCACATAAAGCTCCTAAAACATGGTCCCTAAATGCAGTAGCAATTTGTATAATAGGTTGTTAATTAATCGTGATTACAAAGTGAGTATAATAATGAGCTGAAAGTAAAAGAGCCTAAAACAGGATTTCTAATCGTGTGAGATGCATGTCCTATACAGGATATCTATTGCACAAATAAGTAAGTAAAACCCTATAGACATGTTCTCTACCCATTAACCAAGCATGCATAATCCCACCCAATTTCACTATAGCCCCAATTATTCATTACAAGTTATTACAGACGAAGTAATCAGATTACAGTAGCGAAGAGTAGAAAAATAAGAAGCTATTCTATAGGGAGCCTTCAACCAGGCCCAAGTCTCCAATCCTCACTTCTTTCGAGTTTCACAACCTTTACCAAGGTTTGGGTGCGGCAAAGCTCCCTAAAGGCCCATTGGGACCCTTGGCCAATACCAGGCACCCAAAACAAATTAACAAGACAAGTGCAAGTGTGGAATTACCAGCCTTGTGCATCAAAGTTCAGTGGGTACTCAAGGTACCCAAAGCAATGCTTACACTAAGGTGGCTGACCCTAAACTTCTAAGAGTAGTGAGATAGTGATGGAGTTTCAAAAGATTGAATTGAAAAGCAGTTTGAAACAGAAGATACAATGTCAGGTAAGCACAAGCAGGGGCAGAGGAGAAGGGGACAAGTAATTCACGAGTGAGAACACAGTTACACAAACATCAAAGAGAAGCACTTCAGCACTTAAACAATCAGGCAGGTTTCAACCAAAGAGGTCAGAACTTCATGCTGATAACTACACTGGGGTTAGGGGATAAGGAAAGACATGCATGAGACATATAAGGGGAGTAATGGGCATGCCAGATTAAGATAGTCATGTTAATCAACATAGAAGCATGCTAATTGCAGCAAGAACAACAAAAGCATAAGTAGAAACATACGAGAAACAAAAGGAAGTGCAATACCCATAGAAAACATATTGCTTTGAAGCTGTAAATCAAATAGGAGACATACTAGTTGAAGGCAAAGTAATGCAGGATAGTAGTGAGTTATAATATGCAAAGTGGTAAAGTGAACAACAATATAGAGAGTGTGCAGCGATAGTAGTGAAGTGAGCAGCAATATAGAGAGCAATGGAACAATGAAGTAGCCTGAAACTCAGCCTGAGTTTCAAGATAGTTGAGCAGCCAGTAGTCACAAGGGGAGAGAGATTGTGTGAAACAAAGAGAGAGTACTGAATTACTTCTTTTGTGTAAGAGAGAGTTCAGAAAATGATTCCCCCCCTCCTATGCTAAAGAGAGGGTAGAGTATATATAGTCTTCAAATAAGTGAAAAATAAGGTAATACATATAGACTGATATAATTATAGAAAGAAAACCTATTAAAATCAATTAAAACTTAAATTGCCTTCAATTAGGAAGTCACAGCTCAAACGGTAAAGAAAAATGCATCAAATAAGGAAGGTACAACATAATTACAAGTAAGGAAAGTAAATAAGCATATAGTGTACATACAGACTAATTTTGAAAGCAATTAGTTAAGGAAAATCACGGGTGAGATGAAAAATCACAGGGAATCATCCTTAAGTAAGGAAAGCATCTCACAATCAAGGAAACAATTCAAATCAGTGGAGCATCTCCAAGGAAATCATATACGGATAATCAGGGATTCAAAGAGATGCGCAGAATTATTTAGAATAACAATTAGACCTATAAACACAATAGGTGTGAAAATCAGAGAACACTAAGCGAGAAGATCACAGTTTCAACACAAGACATGAGCCCTAATAGAAACTTAAAGCATGGAACTCGGATTAACCAGAAAATCACACAAACAAGCTCATAACACAAACATAAACAAATAATACAGGCATAAGCACATAATACTCAAAAAGAAGCAGAAGATATAGTGATTTTTGAAAGGGGTTCGGAAACCCTAGCTTTTGAGAAAAGAACAAAATGTTTAAAATTTGAGAATCAGGCAGAAGGTAGTGTAAAACACAAAAGGATAAGTTAAAAATGCTTTAAAAAGATAGAGATCGAGAGACTTAGGCGGAAATTAGGGTTTTTTGCAATAAATCGGTGAGGTAAGGAACCTGGCTATGAAACTCGTTAATAATGGCGTTCATAGTGCCATCGGACTAAAAACCATCAGAGAAAAGGCCGGAGATAAGCCAAGCAAGGCTTCCAGTGACCATCTTGCATGGTGGAAGTCTCTGGAGCCTCAAAACTTAGAGAAGATCAGTGAGACACAGCTCCATGGCGACTGGTGGTCGAGAGAAGTGAGGACGGAGCATGGCCGGAGAGGCGATGAAGCTCGTCGGAGAAGGAGGAGGGAACCAGAGGGTTCTAGAGAGAAGGAGGAGACGAAGAGACCAAGAGAGAGACCGGTCTCTATGAGAAATGAGGGGTCAAAGGGGGGGTCATTTGATTTAATTTGGGAAATAGAATCTGGGCCGTTGATCTCATTTGATCAACGGCTCAGATCAGATCAAGGCTGGATCGGGTAAATTAATTGGGTATGGGTCGGGTAATCAAGTAATACGGGTTGGGGTTGAAATTGAGGGTGCAATTTGGGCTACAATTGAAATAAAAAGGGACTGCAATTTAAATAGCCAATTTTCCCCGTTTTGATTTTATAAAAATAGTAAATAGTGTTTAAAATCAAATTAAAAATACCGAGTTAATAAGCAATGCATAAGTATTAATTTAAAAATATTAGAAATAGATTTTGTGATTACGAATGCTATTAAATCGAGAAATAGGCTAAAATTGCAATTTCATGCAATTTTAGTTTAAAAATACCAAATGGACTTGTAAAATTATGCAAAAATCATGTAAATTATATTTTGTGTAAATGCGAGAATAAAAGAAATTATTCGCCAAAATGACAATTGGGAATAATTATTGGTTTTTATAGTGCAAAATAGGCCATAAATTGGTTTTAAAAATTTGGAAAAATACCAAAGCCTTTGGCGTGCTTGTATATGCATACATATGCTATTTTGAAAGTATTTTGAGTATAAAAATACATAGGAAAAAATTGGGTATCAACACCCCCCCCCCCAATACACCTTTCAGTTCCATCACCCTCCTCTAAACTAAAGACTCTAGTCGCCCCTTATTCCCTCGCCGCCTTCGCTGTTGACCACCCGCCGAAAATTGCCTCACGGTGGCTCCAGTTCTCTAAATCCTCCCAAATTCACACTCCACAACCCTGAGCCCTTTCACAACACCATTCCACCATCAGTTTCCCCAAAAACACCACCCAAATCTACCAATTTCAGATCTGAGTTCAAAGCCTAAAAATCCTAAGTCCCCAAAATCACACAAACTCACCCTCCCGACCTCCACACCCTCTTAAACTCGAATCCCTTATTGATTTCCCAAACAACCTCACAAAATTCCGCAATTCAAAATCTAAAAAGGAGTTTTGTTTGTTCAAAGAAAAGCATCGAGTTAGATATTCCATCAGTGTTCGAGTCCCAATCTTGTTCTCTTCGAGGATTAGGCTTTTAGGAGTCTTTTCTTTCAAGGAGATCCGGTCAAAAGCCATGCAAGACCGGATCCCTTGAAGGAAAAGACCTCTTTGGTTAATCAAAGCGGAGAAGGACATCATAGGCTATCTTGGCTGCCTTCTATTCCACAAATGGTAAGGTCTCACTATTTACCTCTCCATTTTCTTTTCTTCAGGATCAAGTCAGTGTCCTTTTTAGTTTGTTTTTCAGTGTGTGAATCAGTTTGTTCTTCATTTTTGAGAGTCATCCCTGTTTCAATCTTTGGTCCTGTTTAAAATCAGTTTCTTAAGGGTTTATTAACTTAGTTTTAATTCATGATTCATTTAGTTTAACTCTTAAATTAGCTTCATTTACTGTCACAATTGTAATTCCTTTTTGCTGTTCTGAACCATCTATTAGTATACTTAAGTTGCCTCATTAGTCTAAACTTTTAAATAGTTATTTTAATTAATGCCTAATTAGCTTAGGGTTAGTTTTATTCAAGTTGTTTTGTGTTGTTTGTTTAACTCGTTTGCCTAGGTTAGTCATTCAAACCTGTTAATTTGAAGAACCTTGTAGAGTTCATCATGAACTAGGTTCACCTCAGGGTTTAGGTTTATGTTTTTCAAACATTGTCAAGTTTTGTTGTTTGACTTACACTGGCCTGCCCATTTGTATTTACCCTAATCTGCAAATTAGTAGAAACTTCTAGGGTCCTAATTGAACTAAAAGAAACTTAAGGGGAATTTCAGAACTCTAAAAATAAATATCTAGGAAGAGAAAGTTTCTAGAAATGGTACAACTGTCCTAGCTGTTACAAAAGATGCTGAAATAGGATAAGGAAGACAGTTGTACTGTACTATTTGCAGACTATAGGATAAGAAATATTCCTAAAATATACCCTCCCTAGGCAGCTTATATATATAGGCTACTTTATTCTGAAAAGAGGATCAGATTTCAAAAACCCTAAAAATACTCTGAAGGTTTCAGCACTGCTAGTTTTCTTAGCATTTGGATCTAAAAATTCTGATTTCAAAAAAGAAGAAAGGATTTAGAACAAGTTTTCCCTTGGGAAGTTCTGGTTTTCAAAATTTCAAGCATGGTTTAAGTTTAGAGTGGCCTTCCTGCTGTGTTTCTGCTGTTGATTGCACCTACTGATTGCTGCTTGTTGTCCATTTCAGCTTACTACTTTATTTTGTCCTTTGTAACCAGGTACATCTTAAGCCTTTGAATACTGAATGAAACATAAGCATGTGTTGAATGATGTATTGCTGCTCTTGGATTTTAATATTATGTTGAAATTTAGCTTTTTTGATGTCTTTCTTTAAGTCATTTGTTTTTTGTTGTTCAGTTTCATCCTTTCAAGCTTCTATCGTAATATATAAACGCTGTTGTTCCATGAATTAGATAAGATGTTTGGTATTGAAGGTGTTGAAAAGTTTCTCTTTCATGTATCTGAATCTCAGTTTAGATTAGTTTAGCTTAAAAATGGTGAATTTCAGCCTTCTCCTGCATGTGTTTTTCTTGGGTTATTTAGTTATTTAGCTCTTTCAGCCTTTTTCTTTACAAAGTGTTTTGGATTAGTGTTGATGATTAGTAGTTTAGCGGCGAATTTCACATGTAATTGTTCAAATGAAATCGACTCTTCATGTACTGATTCAGGGCTTCATGTTTAGTGTGGCTCCAACAGTTTAGTTAGTTATATCTTAAATGTTGACTAATGTATTATGCATGTTAAAAATGCAATGTTTGGCTGTTAAGTACATTCAGTTTTTTTATTATTACTAATTCCAGCATTTTAAGGTGACTGTTTACTTAGGTTTTTAAAATGATTTATGAATAGTTTAAGATCAATCTTGTTTTTTTGTTATATATGATAATGATTTAAGGCCCAGCATGTTAGGCATTTCATTTAGGATTTGTGCAAATATGGGTATATATGAACTAGCATGATTTAAGCCTTAACAGGCTTTGGCATTTGAAGTTTTGGTTTCTTTGGGCCTGGCGATGGCCCAAACAAGGCTGCCAAGCCAAAAGCAAGCTTCCTTTGTTTCTATCCTTCTTTGTCTTCACGTTTGGGCTCAATTTTGAGCCTAGTTGGCGTCAACTTTTATTCTTCTTCTAACTGCTCTTAGTAATGTAATGGGCCTGTTGCAGGCCCAGTTCCTTTCAAATTACTAAAGACATTCTTTCATATTGTCATACCTTTAATTAATAACCTTATATTGAATTGCAAGATAGTTTTAAATATGAACCCCATAGTTTGCTTTAAACGAAATACAAGTCTTTTTTTTAATAAATCGAGGTGTGTCATTCACATTTGAATTACCTAACCTATGGCCCTCACATTAATATTATAACTTAGGTATTAAACAATTTCGAACATTCGTAGCTTGCTTAAGGCGCGATTTAGTCTATTATCGTGATTATGTATACGTTCGGGTAACATAATTATGATTTTCTTCTAAAAATAAATCGAGGTATGCGTTCGCACAACTTCAACCAAACTTTCTTAATACTAATAAAGCGTGATTAATTGTGGAAATGTACGCGTGACATGATTCTTGATGCGCCAAATAAAAGAGTACACGTACGCGTGACTCATTTTAAAACAACTCCTTAATTACGAATAATCAAGCAACTAAAAGCGGTTAAAAAGGGTAAATGCACATAGGTCCTAAAAATGAGTAATTAAATAATTTAATAAGCCAAGTATAAATTGCTAAGTGACTGTGCTAGAACCACGAAACCCGGGAATGCCTAACACCTTCTCCCAGATTAACAGAATTCCTTAACTAGAATTTCAGGTACGCAGAATTTTAAATAAAGTCAAAATATTTCCTCGATTTGGGATTTTAAAATAAACCGGTGACTTGGGACACCAAATAAATTATCCCAAGTGGCGACTCTGAAAAATAAATAAAAATAATCTCATTTCGGATAATGTCACTTTAATTGGAAAAACTCCCTTATATACCCCTTCGGGTGGTAAAAAGGAGGTGTGACACCACCCGATAGAGATATTAATTTTGGCATTAATATGTTGTCGGGCACTCAACCCATTTCTATTCCTTTGTATCGTATGACCCCTCCTGAGTTGAAGTTGTTGAATGATCAGTTACAAGAATTGCTTAATAAGGGTTTTATTCGACCCAGTGTATCACCTTGGGATGCTCATGTCTTGTTTGTTAAGAAAAATGATGGTTCTATGCGTATGTGCATTGATTATCGCCAGTTAAACAAAGTTACAATGAAGAACCGATATCCTTTGCCTTGTATTGATGATTTGTTTGACCGGCTACAGGGTGCACGAGTGTTTTCTAAGATTGACTTGCGTTCAGGTTACCATCAATTGAAGATTTGGGAGCCAGACATCCCGAAGACTGCTTTCAGGACTTGGTATGGTCATTAAAAGTTCCTTGTTATGTTATTTGGGCTAACCAATGCCCCATCAGCCTTCATGCATTTGATGCACAGTGTGTTCCGGCCATATCTTGATCCGTTCGTCATTGTCTTTATTGATGATATTCTAGTATACTCCCGGAGTCGGAGAGATCATGAGTAGAACCTGAGGACAGTGCTTCAGACTTTGAGAGAAAAGAAGTTGTATGCAAAGTTCTCGAAATGTGAGATTTGGTTGGATTTCGTGTCATTCTTGGGTCACGTGGTATCAAGTGAAGGGATACAGGTGGATCCAAAGAAAGAGGAAGTAGTGGAGAGTTGGCCCAGACCATCCTCAGCTATAGAGATCCACAGTTTTCTTGGCTTGGCGGGTTATTACCGCCGATTTGTTAAGGGGTTTTCATCTATTGCAGCACCTATGACCATGCTGACCCAAAAGGGTGCTCTGTTCCATTGGACGGAAAAGTCCGAGGCGAGCTTCCAGAAGCTCAAGACAGCTTTAACTACAGCCCCAATATTAATATTGCCTATAGGTTCGGGGTCTTATACTGTCTATTGTAATGCCTCAAAGATTGGCCTTGGAGTGGTATTGATGTAGGACGATAGGGTGATTGCCTACGCGTCCAGACAGTTGAAGGTACATGAGAAGAATTATCATGTCCATGATCTCGAGTTAGCTGCTATTGTTCACGCCTTGAAGATCTGGCATCATTATTTGTACGATGCTCCTTGTGAGATTTATACTGATCACTGGAGTTTACAACATCTATTCAAGCAGAAGGATCTTAATTTGCACTAGAGGAGATGGTTAGAGCTACTAAAGAACTATGATATCACTATCTTGTATCACCCAGGCAAGGTCAATGTGGTGGCGAATTCCTTAAGTCACCGGGCGGAAAGTTTGGGGAGTTTGGCTTATCTACCAGCAGCGAAAAGGCCCATAGCGATGGATGTTCAGGCCTTAGCTAGCCAGTTTGTGAGATTGGACCTATCGGAGCCCAGTCGGGTTCTGGCTTGTGTGATTTCTCGGTCTTCCTTATTTGATCGTATCAGGGAGCGTCAGTATGATGACCCTCATTTGCTCATCCTCAAGGACAAGGTTCTGCACGGTGATGCCATAGATATGACTATTGATGATGATGGGGTATTGAGGATGCAGGGTCGGGTATGTGTACCTAATGTTGATGGGCTTCGGGAGTTGATTCTAGAGGATGCCCATAGTTTGCGGTATTCCATCTATCCGGGTGCCGTGAAGATGTACCAGGATTTGAGGCAACACTATTGGTGGAGGTGGATGAAGAAGGATATAGTTGGGTTTGTAGTTCAATGCCTTAATTGTCAGTAGGTAAAGTATGAGCACCAGAGGCTGGGTGGGTTGCTTCAGCAGATAGAGATTCCGGAGTGGAAGAGGGAGTGGATCACCAAGGACTTCATAGTTGGACTCCCACGGACTTTGAAGAAGATCGATGCCATTTGGGTGATTGTGGATCGGCTGACCAAGTCCTCACACTTCATTCCTCTATGTACTACCTATTCTTCAGAGCGGTTGGCGGAGATTTATATCCGGGAGATTATTCATCTGCATGGTATTCCAGTTTCTATCATTTCAGACAGAGGTACTCAATTCACATCGCGGTTCTGGAGGGCCGTACAGCATGAGTTGGGTACTCAGGTGGAGTTGAGCACGACATTTCACCCCCAGACGGACGGACATTCCGAGCGCACTATTCAGATTCTTGAGGATATGCTATGTGCATGTGTGATGGAGTTTGGAGGTTCTTGGGATCAGTTCTTGCCACTGGCGGAGTTTGACTACAACAACACCTATCAGTCCAGCATTCATATGGCACCATATAAGGCCTTGTATGGTAGGCGGTATAGATCCCCGGTGGGTTGGTTTGAGCCGGGTGAGGCTAGATTATTGGGCACAGACTTGGTTCAGGATGCTTTGGAGAAGGTTAAGGTGATTCAGGATAGACTCCGTATAGCCTAGTCTAGATAGAAGAGTTACGCGGACCGGAAGGTTCGTGATGTTTCCTATATGGTTGGAGAGCGGGTCTTGCTTCGGGTTTCGCCTATGAAGGGAGTTATGAGATTTGGGAAGAAAGGGAAGTTGAGTCCGAGGTGTATTGGTCCTTTTGATATATTGAGACGTGTTGGGGAGGTTGCTTATAAGCTTGCCTTACCTCCCAGCTTAGCAGGAGTTCATCCGATATTTCATGTTTCGATGCTTCGGAAGTATCACGGAGATCCGTCACACGTATTGGATTTCAGTTCAGTCCAGTTGGACAAGGATCTATCTTATGTAGGGGTGTTCGTCGGTCGGTATGGTACGATATTTAGACATTTCGATTTGGTATTTTCGGTATTCGATTTCTTAAAATTCTATACCAATACTGTATCTAATTAAATTCGGTATGGTTCAGTTTTTCTCCTTTCGGTTTCGGTTTATTCGGTTCGGTAACTTCGGTTTATTCGGTCTGAATACTAACTAGTGCATAGAGCCATATACTCTAATATTCTTAATTAAAGTACACAAAAATAAAAAACTGAAAATGTTTGTTGATAAAAATTTGTCCAAAACTAGCAAATATCGACCCAAATAGAGAAAATTGTACATAAAAGAATATTTGATCAGTAGAAATGTCTTGTTACTTGTTTAGAGTTAATTGATGAACTTTGAGAATAAAGGGAAGTAAAATTTTAGATATTTTATATTTATGTTATAATTGATAATATGTATTTTGCGTAATATAATATATATTTCGGTACGGTATCAGTATTTCAGTATTTTATTTTAAAATACCAAATACCATACCTAATACCAATTTTTTTTAAAACTTAAACCAAATACCAAAATA